>NC_091349.1:15410900-15595900 GCF_038502225.1 Cherax quadricarinatus
GAATAGGCAGAACTTGCGATCTTGGCTTAAATAGCAACGCTCATCTTGCCATATAGGACAAGTGAAAATTTGTGTATGCAATAATTTCGCCAAAATCATTCTGAACCTAACGAAAAAAATATATATTTCAATGTGTTTGTTTAATATTAAATTATTGTAAACAAATCTAAAATATATTTAGTTGGGTTAGGATAAAATAAATTGCGCTTTTTATAATAAGGTTAGGTAAGTTTTCTAAGATTATTTTGGTGCAAAATTATAAATTTTTACATTAACATTCATGAAAAAAATATATCTTTAAACGTATAAGAGAAAATTTCAGAAAGGACTTAATTTTAAATGAGTTCTTGCTAATTGACCAGTTTTACATATTCGGCACGACATTATATATATATATATATATATATATATATATATATATATATATATATATATATATATATATATATATATATATATATATATATATATACATAGTGGACCCTCGAATTTAGTCGTGCCTTTTCTGTATGCAAAACTAATTTTATCTACAAAATGTATTTTTTGTTAATATTTTTGGGTGTCTGGAATGGTTTAATTGGATTTACAATATTTCCTATGGGAAATATTAACAAAAAATACATTTTATATATATATATATATATATATATATATATATATATATATATATATATATATATATATATATATATATAACATGCATTCATATACGTACGTAAGCAATAACCGCGAATGTGCAACTGCGTAGACTTCCTATTAATTTCTGTAACATTGCAAGCTCCCGAAGATGTGTTGATTGTGACGCGAAAGGCCTAGTGCTATCAGTCAAATCTTATGGTTATTTTGCATACGTATGTATGCATGTCCGTATGTATGCATGCATGCATGCTTTTGCGCATGAATGCATTGCATATGTATGCATGTATGTATATGCATGTAGGAACGCACTATTTTTTGTAAGTATACATGTGTGTTTACATATTGTGTGTGAGCATATGTTTGGGTGTATACATCTTGTGCGAATGTGTGTGTGTGTGTGTGTACACTTTTGTGAATGTATGAATGTGAGCAGATTGTGGCCTTGAGTGTTTGTGCGTATGCATGTGTATGAATGTGCAGATGAGCTCATATGGATACGAATACATATTTATGTGCACATGCACACACACGTGTGTGTGTGTGTGTGTGTGTGTGTGTGTGTGTGTGTGTGTGTGTGTGTGTGTGTGTGTGTGTGTGTGTACTCACCTAATTGTACTCGCCTAATTGTGGTTGCAGGGGTTGAGACAGCTCCTGGGCCCGCTTCTTCACTAGGTCCTCTCTCTCCCTGCTCCACGAGCTTTATCATACCTAATCTTAAAGCTATGTATGGTTTCTGCCTCCACTACCTCACTTGCTAGGCTATCCCAATTTGTGACTACTCTATGACTGAAGAAATACTTCCTAACATCCCTTTGACTCATCTGGGCCTTCAACTTCTGTGTCCCCTCTCTGGAACATCCTGTCTCTGTCCACCCTGTCTATTCCACGCAATATTTTGTACGCCGTTATCATGTCTCCCGTAACCCTCCTGTCCTCCAGTGTAGCCAGGCCGATTTCCCTTAACCTTTCTTCGTAGGACAATCCCCTTAGCTCTGAAGCTAACCTTGTCGCAAACCTTTGCACTCTCTCTGATTTCTTAACGCTCGTGTGTGTGTGTGTGTGTGTGTGTGTGTGTGTGTGTGTGTGTGTGTGTGTGTGTGTGTGTGTGTGTGTGTGTGTGTGTGTGTAGAAGAGGCTGAGCCGACAAGAGAATGAAGATGACAGGTACAGTAACATCTGACTATTACAACGACATTTTGACTCGTGAGAAATTTTATTAAGCTATATCGAAGCATATAAACTTTACCTGTACTGCAGTACACGTCAGGCAGCACAGATCCTCAGTACACGTCACGCAGCACAGATCCTCGGTACACGTCAGGCAGCACAGATCCTCGGTACACGTCACGCAGAACAGATCCTCAGTACACGTCACGCAGCACAGATCCTCAGTACATGTCACGCAGCACAGATCCTCAGTACACGTCAGGCAGCACAGATCCTCGGTACACGTCACGCAGAACAGATCCTCAGTACACGTCACGCAGAACAGATCCTCAGTACACGTCAGGCAGCACAGATCCTCAGTACACGTCACGCAGCACAGATCCTCAGTACACGTCACGCAGCACAGATCCTCAGTACACGTCACGCAGAACAGATCCTCAGTACACGTCAGGCAGCACAGATCCTCAGTACACGTCAGGCAGCACAGATCCTCAGTACACGTCAGGCAGCACAGATCCTCAGTACACGTCACGCAGCACAGATCCTCGGTACACGTCACGCAGCACAGATCCTCGGTACACGTCACGCAGCACAGATCCTCGGTACACGTCACGCAGCACAGATCCTCAGTACACGTCACGCAGCACAGATCCTCGGTACACGTCACGCAGCACAGATCCTCGGTACACGTCACGCAGCACAGATCCTCAGTACACGTCACGCAGCACAGATCCTCAGTACACGTCAGGCAGCACAGATCCTCGGTACACGTCACGCAGCACAGATCCTCGGTACACGTCACGCAGCACAGATCCTCAGTACACGTCACGCAGCACAGATCCTCAGTACACGTCACGCAGCACAGATCCTCAGTACACGTCAGGCAGCACAGATCCTCAGTACACGTCACGCAGAACAGATCCTCAGTGCACGTCACGCAGAACAGATCCTCAGTGCACGTCACGCAGCACAGATCCTCGGTACACGTCACGCAGCACAGATCCTCGGTACACGTCACGCAGCACAGATCCTCAGTACACGTCACGCAGCACAGATCCTCAGTACACGTCACGCAGCACAGATCCTCAGTACACGTCACGCAGCACAGATCCTCAGTACACGTCACGCAGCACAGATCCTCAGTACACGTCACGCAGCACAGATCCTCAGTACACGTCACGCAGCACAGATCCTCAGTACACGTCACGCAGAACAGATCCTCAGTACACGTCACGCAGAACAGATCCTCAGTACACGTCACGCAGCACAGATCCTCAGTACACGTCACGCAGAACAGATCCTCAGTACACGTCACGCAGCACAGATCCTCAGTACACGTCACGCAGCACAGATCCTCAGTACACGTCACGCAGCACAGATCCTCAGTACACGTCACGCAGAACAGATCCTCAGTACACGTCACGCAGCACAGATCCTCAGTACACGTCACGCAGAACAGATCCTCAGTACACGTCACGCAGCACAGATCCTCAGCACACGTCACGCAGCACAGATCCTCAGCACACGTCACGCAGCACAGATCCTCAGCACACGTCACGCAGCACAGATCCTCAGCACACGTCACGCAGCACAGATCCTCAGCACACGTCACGCAGCACAGATCCTCAGCACACGTCACGCAGCACAGATCCTCAGCACACGTCACGCAGCACAGATCCTCAGCACACGTCACGCAGTACAGATCCTCAGCACACGTCACGCAGCACAGATCCTCAGCACACGTCACGCAGTACAGATCCTCAGCACACGTCACGCAGTACAGATCCTCAGCACACGTCACGCAGCACAGATCCTCGGTACACGTCACGCAGCATAGATCCTCAGTACACGTCACGCAGCACAGATCCTCAGTACACGTCACGCAGCACAGATCCTCAGCACACGTCACGCAGTACAGATCCTCAGTACACGTCACGCAGCACAGATCCTCAGTACACGTCACGCAGCATCAATAGGATTCACAGAAAAGTGTACTTTTTCTAAACCTGTTATAATTAATTTCAATATAATATTTTAGTTGGAAAAAGTAAGGTTTTATATCCTTGTTAGATTCTTTTTGTGCACCGTATTTCTCGATGTTTTTTGAAACTAATTATATACGTCTTCTAACAAATGCTTTGCACATTTAATTATTTTACCACCCTATTTTTTCATGACTGCAGTTTTATGCCACATAAAATCTAAGATTTGTCTTTAGTATATGGTATAGTCCATAAGGGTTGAGGGTGGTCACTCAACAGTACTCTTCTAGCCCATGAAGCCAGCACCTAAAATCTACTATACCTCCAAAACTGAAAATCTCTAGTTGAAAACTTTTTCAGGAACACGAAAGTCTTGCGGAAACCTGAAGATCAGACTGCGAAAACAATTTGAAAATCCCTCCAAAAATTCTGTTATGGAACGCTACAAAACTGACCCACGTCGTGCCGTGCGTCTACTGAATTCAAAAACACACATTGTTTATGGTTAATAAAAATTACATAAGAAATGTTTTAAATATGTATATCAAAGAAACGTTTTCCACATGTGCTGACCAAATGTGAAGCACAAAAAACTCGACATTACTATTTTTATAGAATATTAAGAAAGTACACTCAATTGCCCAACGCTTTGCGCTATTGCGGCCACCAAAAAATGTAGAAAAAAAGACGAGATAATGCTCAGTAAATATTTCTATAGAATAATTAAATCACCGAATGTGTTTTCGGAATGAGTCTGCCCCTCACAGTGCCTAACAGTATGACGTTCCCACTCATGTTCCATGACCCGAATGAACAAATTTAGAAGCCTCAGGATCATTTATTATGGAAGGTCATAATTTTCCCTATCGCCCATCTTGCTGTCTCTTAGAACATCCCGCTACACTTCAGAGGACCACAAGCAACATAACCATCTTGCTTTCTGTTAGAACATCTCGCTACACTTCAGAGGACCACAAGCAACATAACCATCTTGCTTTCTGTTAGAACATCTCGCTACACTTCAGAGGACCACAAGCAACATAACCATCTTGCTTTCTGTTAGAACATCTCGCTACACTTCAGAGGACCACAAGCAACATAAGCTATGGGTTGTAGCATGTCAGTGGAATTAGCAGTCAGTAACACTATTTAAATATTATTTTCCTCTGCAAGTTTTGCCACTTGGAAGGAGACGTAGAACGACAGCTTTGCAAAAATAATAATTTGGAATCTTCCTCACAGTAGTTTGAGGTCAAAGAACTTGATTTAGACCTGTTGGAACCAGTTTATAAACAAATAAGAATCAAACCAGCCAGATTTTTACCGTTTATAGTGAGCTTCCATCGACCTTCCAAGCAATCAAGTATTCTGAATACTTTCTACCTAGAAAACAACGTAAGAATCTGAGACTTATCCAAGAGCAATGTCAGCAAAAATAAATGAAACTGACGACTTTGCAATGTTTACGATTTGTTCAGCGTGTTTCGCACCACTTTCAAAACACCATCACTTTCACCTCGGGATCATCAGTAATGCTCGTTTCGTCAAAATTTTTGATGTTGCTTGGCGAATCTCGACCAAAGGTCAAAAGTGAGCGTCGCTCCCTGCCAGGCAGTTTGGGTTAAGAAGCACCCTGGCCAGGAAACAAGGTCACACTACAAACCATTTTTTTCGGTGGTACTGTATGGTTTCATTTATCTTATGCAGCGTAGTTGTCGCAGTATTAAACAGCGGAAGTAAATGAACTCGAAGAGACGCAGATGAAGATGAAAGTCATTTCTGGAATCGAGATTCTTCCTACAACACTAAACTTACAATTTTTTTTTTTTTGAAAATCACGGTAGTGAGTACATGAAAGTCATAAATAAAGAGGTACAAGGTTCTGAAAAAAAAAATTCACGAGAAAACTCATACATTGGATTCTGAAATGTACTAAGAAATACCGATTTAGCAACAGGTTTACAGGCGAGTCAAACATCCGTCCAGGTAACAACACTGGAGCAGAGATAAAGAGTGAATACTGTTAGGCTTGAATTGGATCGTCATCGTATGGACCAATAATGATATAGCTAAGCAGTTTATTTAATGTTTTGAAGAGACACAGCAGACAGCGTGTGTAATTTCCAGCTGGTGCCAGATTATCACTACATCACGAGTTTTTAATGTTTCTTGTTGGACAACGATCACAACAGAAGGAATTAAATTAATGAAACTAAGTTAATATCATAAGTGTATTAGTATGTTAACTTATTCAAATTACAGTCTTTTTTAACGAAACAAATCGCAGTCAATCAATGGTCCGATTTTTTTTACACGAATAACAGCACTTTTAATCGACTTAAAATTACCGAAATCCTATTGTTTGTAAAGAAAATAAATCCCAAACAAATCTAAATGTAAATTCAGGTATTTACCTTGAGTAACTCGTGACGCCCATCAGGTTAGTAACGTGCAGGCGGTACCGGAAACCATCCCACCTGAAACATTGAGTTACATGTTAATTACCAGTGATGTAATAGTGTTTAGTGCACCTCGCCTACACAATACCTGTCCTGCAGTCAGCTTTATATACCATGTGTTTTCCTTACACTTTTATGGATGAGTAAATCTCCCGGTAAGCTAATGGTGTCCTAATAAAAGTTTCCTAACATTGCCAAAGTGTTTTTTTTATTAGAAGGTCTGGGTTAGAGAATGACCTGCCTAGTATAGGCCAGTAGGCCTGCCGCAGTGTTCCTCCTATCTTGTGTTATTTTCCTAAGCACTTCAGAATACAATATTTTCCAGAGTGATTCAGTATCCCCTAAGTACCAGAGCATTCTGAGACTCGGTAGTCTAAGGAGCAGAGACATGCTCGTAGTGTTCCTTCTTTTATATTTGTCACAATGCTTAATCTTCCAGGGTAGCACATCTGGACTCCATTCTTGTATTGTACAATTTATATGACCTTTATAGTATCTTATCGGCGAGGCATTTATATCAGTTTATATTCAGTTTTTTTTTTATTTTATCTTTATTGACAGTGCACATAAATCGTTTATCTCGTTTTCTGTTATCACTGACGCCATTGTTTACGTCTTCAACCTTCAAATCCCATTTTCCATTTAATATACACTTTTAGGTACAGATATAACACAGCCGCTGCCATGCTTCATAATCTAATTTCTTCAAAGCGTATGTTGCGAACAGCTTTTTCAGCATTTTCCCATCCATATAACTAAAGGATTTAACGGATTTCCCAAGTTTAGTATGCGAGTTTCTCACTAAATAATGCACGATACCACCCTGAGACAATCGATCATCATGAATTACTCAAAGATACCTTTCTCTCTCGCTTTCGGTATTGTAATTACAAAATCTCTAACCTTCATGTGGCCTGTTGTCGAGTTGTGCTGTTTCCATTACCCACATTTACTTTAATCATTTCTCTATGTGCTGACGTTTTAATTAATATTAAGCATAGGATTCTTTCGGGGATACCCAAAAAAAATGTAAAAAATAATTCCAAAGACTACATCAAATTAGTTTATGTAACACCACCAAAATTTCGAACATATCCACATTTCATTTTTGGATCGTATAACGCTGATGAATAGCTCAGAATATCGTAGCTTTGTGTACAATACTGAATTAAATGTAACGAGCATCATTCTGTACACTATGTGCGACACTTATGTGAACACAATATATATGACACTGTACACCCAACAAAAATATTTTTATTTGAATTGACGAGTTTGTTGGGCAGGAATATATAAAATAAATTAAATGAGAGAATGTGGAATGAATTATATATATAAAAAAAAATTATATCATTCGAAAAACCAATAGATGAACGCTTAAGTTTATGACAAAGTTTACCATTGATGTTGATATGTGACGACTAACTCATCGATTTTACCTTGCAGGCAGGACTGACAATAGTACTGAATTGAATAAAAGAAAATTACAGTACAATAGATGGCAGCATAAAAAATAATGACGAGGAGAATAAAATAAAATATACAATAGATAACAGGTCATGAAATTTCCCGTCCAAATATGCAGGACTGCAACAGGTCTGTCTGGTCGTGACCTGGCAGGTTCAAAACTGCAACAAGTACACAGGTCACAATGTGACTATAACAACCCCACTGGTCACAATGTGACTATAACAAACCCACTGGTCACAATGTGACTAACAAACCCACTGGTCACAATGTGACTATAACAACCCCACTGGTCACAATGTGACTAACAAACCCACTGGTCACAATGTGACTATAACAAACCCACTGGTCACAATGTGACTATAACAACCCCACTGGTCACAATGTGACTATAACAAACCCACTGGTCACAATGTGACTATAACAACCCCACTGGTCACAATGTGACTAACAAACCCACTGGTCACAATGTGACTATAACAAACCCACTGGTCACAATGTGACTATAACAAACCCACTGGTCACAATGTGACTATAACAAACCCACTGGTCACAATGTGACTATAACAAACCCACTGGTCACAATGTGACTATAACAAACCCACTGGTCACAATGTGACTATAACAAACCCACTGGTCACAATGTGACTATAACAAACCCACTGGTCACAATGTGACTATAACAAACCCACTGGTCACAATGTGACTATAACAACCCCACTGGTCACAATGTGATTATAACAAACCCACTGGTCACAATGTGACTATAACAACCCCACTGGTCACAATGTGACTATAACAAACCCACTGGTCACAATGTGACTATAACAAACCCACTGGTCACAATGTGACTATAACAAACCCACTGGTCACAATGTGACTATAACAAACCCACTGGTCACAATGTGATGCTCTTGATCCTGGGTGTAGTAATATACATTAAATAGATTATACAATATACACAAAAGTCAGTTTTAAGTATAAACAACTCGTATGGTAACTACCACTCTACTACTACAACTATGTCAATACTACCACCACATAATTAGCACATACTCAACCAACCCATTACCATAGGTGGACAAAGCCCAACTCGCCCATTTCACTAGGTAAATATCGTGAACCCACCCATTCTGCAGGATGGATGGGTTGTGGATGTCCCCTAGGTGGACATCCAATCCTACCCATCCCGCTGAGTAGACATCCACCAACCCACACATTCTGCTAGATCAGGGGGTCGGCGGACTTTTTCGGGTATTACCCCAAAACAAATTTGCGTACAGCGAAGTTACCAACTAGACTTGAAGGTCCACAGATTACGGGAAAAAAACAAGGAGCATTCAAATTCAAAATGGTTTATTGAATCCATTTGTTTGGAGAATAGTCAAACTGAAAAGTACGCTTTATAAAACACAAAATTAACAAAATAAAATGAGAAATAAACTGCATGAAATAAATAGTAACAGATAAGATCTCATTAAGGAACTAAAGAATTTCAATTGAAAACATTTTCACTTTAGGTTTTAGCGCAATGATGTCGTTTCATTTTTGATACATCAAAATTAGAGTTTTTTTGATGTGAGAGCAATTTGGATACTGTCTTCGGCGTTCAACTAATTTCTAGAGACTTTGCTTTTAAGTTAACGAGAGTGGAAAATCATTGTTCGCAAAGATAGGTATTTACAAATGGCGGCAGTATATTTATTACTTCCTCGTTTGCAGTTTTGAAAGTATTTGCAGCTCTTGACATCCAAAAAATGGACAGGTCTGCATTATTCTGAAATTCAATGTGTGCTTCATTAAAATTTAATGCGTACTTACAATGTACACTCCTAATTATGACAAATCACAAAGCACTACCTTACCTTGGTCATCAAAAGTCTTAAACCTACTAACAAAAACAACATGTTTCTACTGACTGCAAGCAGACAATTATTGATAGCGAGATAGGATACTAGGCCAAAAGTCTGGTGATGGTGTGTCAACAATGGGAGGTGCGGTTGTCGTGCCGGCTTCCGAGTCACCACTCACACTCGCGGTGTTGCCAGCCGTTGCAGTCCTTACCCGTTTTACATCACTGCCAACTTATGAAATTTACCCTATAAATTAGATTTTTAATTTTATTAAGAAACTACAAATTATTTGTTTGAAAATTAATTTAAATTTCGTAATTTGCCTCGTCAATTAAATAAATTTTTGTGCAATTTTATATAAATGTTTTTGAGTCTTCATTACTCCCGAGATTTTCATTTTTACCCAGTTCGGGGTAATTTACCCTATTTCCCCGATCCCTGTGCTAGATGCACATCCCCAACCATCAATTCCGCTTACTAGACATCTTCCCAACCCACCCACATATTTCCATACAAAACATTCATATTTTTGTATGGAAAATATGTGAATTAACGAGGTATACAGTTTATTTTTCCTTCTACCAAACTAACCTAGCAGCTTGGAGTTTCTGTTAAATTAATGTAATTCTCAACATATTAGAATAGTTGATTAATAGTGGGTGTTTCTTAGTACTGAGAAAGTGCAGTAATGATCATGTTGCTTAGGCTGATTTTAGTGAGTTTTGTGCAATATACATTCATAGGCTTATAAGGTAGTTTTACTCTGTCTAGACACTAACATAATGAATCTGAAGCATTATGTTAATGTAATCTAAGAAATACAATGTTAGATAAATGGACAATTATATAAATAATGTTACATTTTCTTGTGGCTTACTAGAGTAAAGCGTCACATTAGTTGCTTCTGTGTCCATTTACCAAACATTTTCTCAGTAATATTACCATTATTACTGATCTAGTTCATATTTCTCTCCCACTCTTTTTTTTTTCGCTGTCACATATATAATTTTTATTGCTCCTCTCTGTTGGGTATTTCTTCACAAAAATTTCATTTGCCTGTGTATGGGATAAGTCATGCTGAGAGACGGTTATTTCCAGGTAACAATAATTCCAGCCCTGCTGGAACGAAACCTTTGAAGCCGTATTGGATGAACTTTAGTGAAATGCTTCATATCTTACTGTCACGCAGAAGCTTTGAAGCTGAGGCTGACAAGATTTTAATACTAAATATTGAACCTATCCTATGTAGTGGAGTAAGACATGGAAATATAGCAAACATCGCTCCCCACCATTTAACCGCCGTATATAATTTGGGTAACAATGAGGGTCAACATACAATCATTTACAAACGACACTTTTTTTTGTTCTTAACGAGCTCATGACCTGAAAATTCACTTACAAACGACACTTTTTTGTTCTTAACGAGCTCAGGACCTGAAAAGCCAAATGACAGGTTGGTGAAGCACTAGTCTAAGAGTCTAGTAAATAGTCAGTTTTTTGAGTTTTGCCTCTGCCTTATTTAACCTCATTACTTACACTACACTGAGTGGCTACCCAGATCTATCTGGCATTTCGTAAGATTTAAGCATCACAACCATCACACAGGATGGTTTTCCTGCAGGATGGGTTTGCTGTCACACTTTATTACACATGATGGGTTTTATGTCTCGCCCAAGAATGCAGAATGGGTTTCCAGCCCCCAACCAAAATGCAGAATGGGGTTCCTGTCATACTCCATCACACAGGATGGTTTTCACACAAGTAATGAAAAATGTTAGCCGGAGCTGCGAGACTTCAGCATGGCTATCAGGATATCGCCAGGCATTCCAACCTGGGTTCAATAGCTATTGCAGATTTGCAGGTTTCCTTCCAGCGGAGCTGGAATTGGATCCACGTGGCGCACTGCCGACGGTGGTGAAGAAACCACAGGCTGCAGAACAAACTTTTATTGAAGCGTTCCAGTGTACAGCTTTTATTAATAAAACTGAAAACAGAGTGAAGCGTTTTCCTTAACATAAATTTGTAAAAACAAAGCGTGTGAAAGAAAAGGCATATCTAACAACATGCACATAACACAGATAAAACTGAACAATATTGTATCTACCCCGCCTTCTCTCCACTACAGATTTATACGCCCTCCAAGTCATTCTATTTTGTTCTATCCTTTCTAAATGTCTGAACTACCTCAACAACCCTTTCTCAGCCCTCTTGGATATTTATTAACCCCGTACCTCCTAATCTCCAAGCTACGGTTTCTCTGTATAATATCTAGATCACACATTGTCCTCAGATGCATCTCCATTGTCTCCAGCCTCCACCTTGCTACAACGTTCACAACCCATGCTTCACACCCATATCAGAGCGTTGCTACCAATATACTCTCATGGAGGGAGAGGAAAGGAGAGGAAAAGGGAGGGAGAGGAAAGGAGAGGAAGAGGGAGGGAGAGGACAGGAGAGAAAGAGGGAGGGAGAGGACAGGAGAGAAAGAGGGAGGGAGAGGAAAGGAGAGGAAGAGGGAGGGAGAGGAAAGGAGAGGAAGAGGGAGGGAGAGGAAAGGAGAGGGAGAGGAAAGGAGAGGAAGAGGGAGGGAGAGGAAAGGAGAGGAAGAGGGAGGGAGAGGAAAGGAGAGGAAGAGGGAGGGAGAGGAAGAGGGAGGGAGAGGAAAGGAGAGGAAGAGGGAGGGAGAGGAAAGGAGAGGAAGAGGGAGGGAGAGGAAAGGAGAGGAAGAGGGAGGGAGAGGAAAGGAGAGGAAGAGGGAGGGAGAGGAAAGGAGAGGAAGAGGGAGGGAGAGGAAAGGAGAGGGAGAGGAAAGGAGAGGAAGAGGAAAGGAGAGGAAGAGGAAAGGAGAGGAAGAGGAAAGGAGAGGAAGAGGGAGGGAGAGGAAGAGGGAGGGAGAGAGAAAGAAAAAAAATTCCGTCATTTCATTATTTTGACCTTGACTGATGTTTCATCTCAAATAATTTACATGATCAGTTACTGAACAGTCTTTTATTTTTTACTGCTGACAAATTTCCACAATAATTTTGCATTTTATTTGTCTCATTAAAAGTTTAGTTTTCATCTGTGTTTCTTGGCTTCCTAACACTGTTCTACTTGACTTGATAATGGTTCTGGTTGGACCGAAAAGTCTGAGGTTTCCTTTCCAAATTCAGGTTCTTAGGTTTTCAAGAGGGTCATCAGAAGACCAGCAGATGTAGCTACCGGCTTACCAATGTGGCTCGCATCGGAAAGTCTGGGGTTCGATCCTGGGTAGGATGGAGAGACTGGGCATATTTATTTATACTTGTTGCAAAAGGATCCCAAACAAAAGGACCCAAACAGAAATAAGCGACAGTAACTGACTTTCTCTGGTTATCCCGGGTTTCTAACCCGCGAATATCGTCTATTGCTTATAATATCGTCTATGTTGACCAACGGTGTCTAACCCAATATGATATATACACTGAAATGTATGTTTCTCACTGTATACTAAGCTTTCTTTAATCACAATATTAGGGATTAAAGTATTTTTGGCTGGTTGTAAATATGTTACATGCAGCCTTAATGACCATCGTTCAGTCGATTAGCTTCAAACTCCATTAACCAACCGTCTGGTTCTGAAGACATAAGAATATTTGGGCCGTCATTCTTTCTATAGTTCTCTTCCTTACGAGACATCGAAAAGGAAAAAATCTTATATCAAGGGCTTGATGCATTCCTCTAACAATATCGATAAACTAAGAGTTCAGAATTCCCTCGACTATACAACGTGTGGTGACGTCCGTCCTGCTTTCCCACCAAAGATAACGATATCCATAAACAAGTTCTACCATAATACACCTCACATGCTATATACACCAAGGGGTGTGTATATCTGAGTATACACAGAGTATTTCAATCCCTATATTATACCTTTCTCAGGCATGGCGAGATACACAGGCAGATCTTACACTTGCTGCTCGTGTTCACCTATGTGAAGAATTTAGACATGTGCTACATCTGGGTATGTTTATATGTAGACGTCTACAAATAGATACCCAGATGTTGTACATGCATCTTAATTCTTCATCTAGTCGGTACTGTACTCCATTCATGTACAGGTATCTAGATGTTAACAGAGTGTTGTGGTATCATTTTATTAATGGTACACAGTACCGGGGAGTCGATGAACAAGACTTGTAACACATGGACATCTTTCTTATGAGAAACGTTTCGCCAACCAATAGATTTTTTAATTCATTTCAGGGATGACATATTAGAGACAGTGGAAGACGAGGCAGTCAGTGGCGCAGCCAAGGTACGTGTTCAGTTCCTGGGTCTTGTTCAGTCCGATGGAGGATGAACTCTTGTTTACTAGAACCATTTTGTAAGCATCCATCCCCCTGCCTCCGCTTCAGATTGATCAAGGCTGAGAGACTGAACACCTGCTATCAAGGCTGAAGGACTGATTACCTAACATTTCAATATATTCCAGTATATCATATTCGTTCTGAATTAAAAAAATCAAGTCACTGGATGTCAAAACGTATCATTATTTGCTACGTGTCGCTCGCGTGTCTTGTGCACTGACTGGGTGTTAGCGAGCTGTAGTACATCTTAGTTAAGGCTATGTTTGGAAATTAGTTAAGAAACAACTTACAGCATTGACAATTTAAACAAAAGTGACTATCCTACACCTCCAGGTAATTACCAACCCTCTGTCGTCAGGAATGGGTGAAAATATCTTCATTCTACCCAAGTCTGCTTCAGGCTGACAGATTTCATTACCTCGTGTGCAAAACCCATTATGTGATGCAATATTGCAGGGATACACACCTGGCTCTTGTTCCCATTATGAAAGTTTTATTTAGAGAAGGGTGGCGGGATAGTGCAGTTACTTCTAAACTAAAAGAAGATCCACAAGGCACGACCCTCATTAAACAATGACTCACACTTTAAAATATACTTAAAGCCAATTGAACATTTATTTTTTTTATCAACACATCATCAATTTCCCACCAAGGTAGGGTGGCCCGAAAAAAAAACCTTTCACCATCATTCACTCCATCACTGTTTTACCAGAGGCATGCTTGCACTATAGTTATAACAGTTATAAAACTGCAACATTAACACCCCTCCATCAGAGTGCAGACACTGTACTTCCCATCTCCAGGACACAAATCCCTGACTCCCTTCATGTTACCTTGCTCACACTCCAACAGCACGTAAAGTCCTAAAAACCATTTGTCTCCATTCTCTCCTAACACATTCACGCATGCTTGCTGGAAGTTCAAGCCCCTCTCACACAAAAACCTCCTTTACTCCCTCCCTCCAACCTCTCCTAGGCCGATCTCTACCCCGCCTTCCTTCCATTAATGATAAATTAGACCCAAGTGTTGCACATGTGTCTAATATATCAAATTGTCAGTTCTCTGAACCATTCATCTACTTCCCTCCACTACATATTTAGGCACTCTCGAAGTCATTCTATTTTGTTTCATCTTCTCTACATGTTCAAACCACCTCAACAAACCCTCCTCAGCCCTCTGGATAATAGTTTTGGTAATCTCGCACCTCCTCCTAATTTCCAAACTACGAATTCTCTGCATTATATTCACACCACACATTGCCCTCAGACAAGACATCTCCACTGCCTCCAGCCTTCTTGTTGCAACATTCACCACCTATGTTTCACACCCATATAAGAGCCTTGGTACAACTATACTCACATTACTCTAACTCTTACTGTAGTTACAACTAAAAGTGATCTGATACATCTGTCGCCCCTCTATAAACATATACGTTTTGAAGTCTACCCAACAGTCAATACGTCCTGCATCATATCTTGTATACTTATTTATCCTCTCTCTTGAAATATGTATAACCTATAACCAAACCCCTTTCTATACAAAGTTCAATCAAAGGGCCCCATTATCATTTACACCTGGCACCCCAAACTTACCTACTACACCTTCTTTAAATGCTTCTCCTACTTTAGCATTTAGATCCCCTACCACAATTGCTCTCCCACTTGGTTCAAAAGTTCCTACACACTTGCTTAACATCTGAAATCTCTCACTTCTACACTCCTCGCTTCTCCAGGTGCATATACTCATTATGACCAACTTTCCACATCCAACCTTTATTTTAATCCACATAATCCTTGAATTTATATATTTATATGCCTTCTCCTTTTATAAATGATCCTTCAATATTATTGCTACCCCTTCCGTAGCTCTAACTCTCTCAGATACTCCTGACTTAATCCCATTTATTTCTCCCCACTGAAACTCACCTACCCCCTTCAGCTTTGTTTCGCTTAGAGGTAGGACATCCAAGAGTGAGAAGAGACAAAACATAAGTAATGTAAAATAGCAAAGCGGAAATATGTAACACGTGAATATTCGCAATTCATATAACAAAAACAGACAATTTTCATGAAATCGAGCAAACTGCGACCCCAGAAAAATGTATACATTTTTCTCTCACCGGAAATTTTATGAAAGTAACAAAACGATTAATAATCGAAGGTATTTTTTCATGTTGCTGCTGCCTGTGAAATGGACGTTTGATGTTGATAAAGGCTGATGGACAGTGAACCACTCTGCTGCGATGGGTTTTTTGTTTGGGGAGAATTGTTTAGGCATTATGTATGAATGTGTGTGTGTGTGTAGTCAGTCGCCCACACACGCCACTTCCACACCACCACGACAACACCAGCATACCCACATTACCACACCACTTAACCTGCAGCACCTCACTCATACCACCATACCAACACCACTAAAACAGACATGCAACATCTGGGTATTTTTAATGTAAACTTTTCGCCATCCAGTGGCTTTATCAGTATAAATTCTAGGACATAATTTGGAGACAGTAGAACTATATACAGAGTCGTGAAGAATCTGATTCTTCACGACTACGGTGTTCTTCACACCAACTCCAAGGTTAAGGGACTGATTACCTTATCTTCTGTATAAAGTTCTACTGTCTTCAAATTACGTACTAGAGTTTGTACTGAAAAAGCCACTGGATGGCGAAACGTTTACATTAAAGATACCCAGATGTTGTATATGTGTCTAATTTTCATCTCGTAGGTATTGTATACCATTCATGCAACACAAACACCTCACCCACGTCAACACAAGTCAATAACACTGACACTGAATTTTATGAACAATACAAATATTTTGGAGTCGAAATCAACAGCAATGTAGTAAGTGACCTACACCGCAGACTTAAGAGAATTAAACCTCTTAGAAAACATTTATAAAAGAATACTGGCATCAACATAAAATATATAACTGTTTTACACAATGCTCTTCAGATCTCTCACTGACTGCCAAGCCCTGAGGTACACTTTATTAACCTTCCACACGCTGTGCTTAACAAACTGGAAGTAATGAAGAACAAGGCTATGAGGGTAAATTTCTTAGTGCTCCATTGTGTACTAAAATCATTCGAGGGAAGAATTGAAGTTTCCTGTTTTATATAAAAGAATAGTACAGTTAAACACAGTCTTCTGTGCTAAGATCATAGGAGATCCGACGTCATCATCACGGCTCAGGGATGTCCTGTTTCATGTCAACAAAATGCAAAACTTTACCAGTAACATACCAGCATATAGTCTATACGCCAGCTGGCCGAGTGCAAATGTTAATCTGGTCACTCTGAACATACCTACTCAACGCAGTACGCCTATCAGTGACTTTCCTCCTAGTAACCACCCACTGTACGGATATTATACACGACTCTCACTACAAGAACACGATAAGTCGCCACTCCTGAAGACAACACTTCAGCCAATTCTTGCTTTGCGTGTGAATACCTTGTTGGCCCAGTGAGCATTCTGTTTACACTACTGGCATAGTTCAGACTACAGGCCGCACTGCTGCAGCCTGAAAAATACACGAAGGTAACAAGTGTATAAGGACTACCAGCATCAGGCTGAGTAAATGACTTATATCAACACTAACAAAGTTAGCTACAATGAAGCTCGTCACCAACATTGTGCAATCAGTTGGGCATTATTAAATGCATTTGTGTCTTCAAACTTGTCAGTAATGACTCTTCTTTCATTTACACCTCCTCGTTGCACCCTTCTTTCCTCCTTTCTCCTCCCTCCCTTTTCTTCAATTCCTATCTCTTCAGCCCCCGCTGTCCCACAGTCTCCCTCCTCTTCCTTTCTCCCCTACAGTCCCCTACACTAACAGTCTTCCTCCATTCCATTCATGAGCCTCTTCCTACCTTCCCATCTCACCTAGTTACCGGTCTTCCAGTCCCCCTCCCCGTCTTTCCTCTCACGATGCACATCTACCATATAACTTCTTCCTTACGTTCGGCGAATCTATTATCACATCCACTAACTGATAAGATTACTTCCATCCCAAATTGCTCGAAATCCTCAGTTTGGTAAATCAGGCTTCAAGCCTGTCGACTGCACGAGAGCCATTAAGACTGCATTGAATCTTTTCGCCATCAAAACTTTAAAAAAAAAAAAAATGTAAAAATGCCTTTTTGGCCAATCTCGTAATATTTGCGAACCTTTTAAAATACGTTTTACAACATTCATTTTTTTATTTATTTATTATTTTTTTTATTTTTTAGATATAAGACATCTAGAAATAACACCAAAGTAATTCAAATGTAATAAAAAAAACTACGTACTTAAAACCAAGAGAAACGTAAAATTAAATGTAAACAAACAATTTGTAAATTGTTGAACGACGCGCCACTTCATTACAGAAGATATCGACGAGTCTCCCCGCCGCACCAGTTACCTGGAATTTTGTGTCAATATCCGCTGAGAGAGAGGCTTCCTGTGCATATTTTCTGTGCAGAAAAATGTCGTTAGGGTTTCCAGTAACATTTTCCGCTGAAGCTCTCAGGAATGTATTCAGGAGCTCTAAGCAACATTTATTTTTCACAGTGAAGCAGCTCCCAGGTATGCAGTTTAGAGCTCTCAGCAACATTTTACACAGCACCTCCCAGAAATGCAGTCAGGGCTCTCAACAATATTTTATACAGCACCTCCCAGGAATGCAGTTAGGGCTCTCAGCAACATTTTACACAGCACCTCCCAGGAATGCAGTCAGAGCTCTCAGCAACATTTTATACAGCACCTCCCAGGAATTCAGTCAGGGCTCTCAGCAACATTTTACACAGCACCTCCCAGGAATGCAGTCAGAGCTCTCAACAACATTTTATACAGCACCTCCCAGAAATGCAGTCAGGGCTCTCAGCAATATTTTATACAGCACCTCCCAGGAATGCAGTTAGGGCTCTCAGCAACATTTTACACAACACCTCCCAGGAATGCAGTCAGGGCTCTCAGCAACATGCAACATTTTTTTACTCCTTCAGCAAACAAATAATCCGATGAATTCCAAAATAAAAATTGCAGAGCAAGTCGAGATTTTTCTTGGTTAGGACGTAATTTGAAAGTTACACAAACAAACGCCTCCGACCCAACTCCCACACTGGTGACTAGTAAGAGTACCTCAGAATCCGGGCAAGCGAATACACCCATACGAACCCGGGCCAGGGAATACCCTCCAAATGAAGCCGGGCCAGGGAATACCCTCCAATGAACCCGGGCCAGGGAATACCCTCCAATGAACCCGGGCCAGGGAATGCCCTCCAATGAACCCGGGCCAGGGAATGCCCTCCAATGAACCCGGGCCAGGGAATACCCTCCAATGAACCCGGGCCAGGGAACACCCTCCAATGAACCCGGGCCAGGGAATACCCTCCAATGAACCCGGGAATACCCTCCAATGAACCCGGGTCAGGGAATACCCTCCAATGAATCCGAAAAAGGAAATACCCTCCAATGAATCTGATAAAGGAAATACCCTCCAATGAACCCGGGCCAGGGAATACCCTCCAATAAACTCAGGCCAGGGAATACCCTCCAATGAACCCGGGTCAGGGAATACCCTCCAATGAACCCGGGCCAGGGAATACCCTCCAATGAACCCGGGCCAGGGAATACCCTCCAATGAACCCGGGCCAGGGAATACCCTCCAATGAACCCGGGCCAGGGAATACCCTCCAATGAACCCAGACCAGGGAATACCTTTCAATGAACCATAGCCAGGAAATACCCTCCAATGAAGCCAGGCCAGCTTAAATTCTCCAATGACCTCCCTCCAGGCAAACCTTCCAACTCATAAAATCATGAAATGCGTCCTACAAACTCCTCACAGCGAACAACTCCAGGAAACATCCATCCAGCTAACGCAACAGACTTAGGAAAAATACATCAGCACTATTAATAAAAAGTTGAAAGCCGACCAGAAGAGGCATTCTCAAGGTATTGCACAGAATCCGACAAAATTTTTAACTACGCAGCCTAGGACCGTCGATGGTTATGCATAAGATGAATCACAAATTAAAGGTTGAGGCTGTTCGCAAACGTTTTATTTTCATTGGAAGGAAAGCGCTATACTAGTAGGGGTCATGCAGCTCCTGTGGAATGTGATACATTTAGATTCGATCTCAGTTCCACGGATCAAGAGGCCCTCGCCAGCATCAAGGCAAGACTGTAAAATAATATGTATACCATTTTGAGATATAAAGGGACAAAATGGCGCCTAAACACCCCGTCAACAAACTTCTAAGGATGCACAAGTGTTGAAATTATCAGCCAATCAGGGCAGGTTTTCTTTGGTTATCACAGGATAACCTAAAATAACACTACATTTGCTTTACCTTAGCAAGTTACTGGGCAGTGTTATTAAAATAATGTTAATGATCACAAAGGAACATAGAAACTACAGACCTAAATGTAATTAAATACTTTTTGTCATAGCTAAAGATCTGCAACTTGAAAATTGACGAGATTTTCAACATGTTAATTATAATTAAAATTATAATTAAAATTATTAATTATAATTAAAATGATTCCCCTAGACCATGTAATAATTGTTTACACACGGCATAAAATATAACAAACAAGGATTAGTATTAATTATCAGCAAATATTCAGAAGGCAAACATTCAATAATTATAGTATTTTCCGGCATATAAGACGCACGACAAAAATATGACGGTAAATCAGTAATCATACTGAAGGGCTAATTGCCCTCTTTACGCTAAAGCGTAAAGCAACGCTTATCCTTGCCACTGACCTTAAGCATATAAGGCGCAGGAAAAAGCGCTTCTTATATGCCGGAAAATATGAGAGAATATATGAAATTGTGTCTATGTACATATTATCCCTTCTTGCATCCCTAGCCTACAGAAGGAAGCTCTCAGCCAAACCCAAGTTTCTACTGAATCTCTGACAAGGACTTAAGAAGAGGGAGAAAATAATTAGAAATTCGTAAAATGCCCCGTTAGACATGTTAGTGTCGAGAAACACTGACACTAGATGCTTGTCTCACTATTGAAAGTGTCACTTCACGCTTTTCTCACTGATAAACAGGTATAAATAGTGCCACACAAACACTCACAAATAAACATTATAACAAGGTAAATTCCAGGTAGTTCGGTAGAGTAGAATTAAAATTGAACTTAAGCGGAGACAGACGCATAATCAGAGACTGGAACTCTTCCTGCATCTCTAAGAAGTCACCAACACCTCCCTCACAACTCTCCCCATCCAGCTCTCAGCTAGCAACTACTTGTTTCGCTAGAGGAAACTCAAATTACTGATTATCACCACAAGACGACAGCTCTCACTGGCTTAAAACTTTTTATGTAGAATGACGTATGATGTATGACTACGTTACCACACATCAGCCAACAGAGTAAATACAGGTACCGTTCCTGAGCTGGCTGTGGCAGCTTTGGTGCGAGAGCTCATACGTGTAAAGTCTTTCTACTCCACTCTCACCTACATTAAAGTATAACAGAATATACTTTATAATATACATATCACATATTCCTAACATAATGCCTATAGATACTTATTCTTAAGTCTGTCATATCTCGTTTCAGACATGCATAAATATAATGAATAACTAAACGCAGTTTAAATTTTACAAAAAATAAACCTTCCTAATGTTATAAGAACATAAGGACTATACATAACCCCCGTCTTCATCCTTACAAGTGTTCTAGGAGATCAATTTTAGCTATGTTCTTGAGAGGGAGTACCACTTATCAATTATAAAACTGTATTATCAGTTTGGTACAATTGTAAACGTGCTCTTTGCACTATTAAATACAATTATTTTCATATACGAGAGTGGAAATAGATATCAGTTTTTTATTCACTGCTGATAGACTCAGGTTTTTTAATCATAGTGTCTCTGCCACTTGGGATATGCCACACTTATTTTTACTGTAGTTGGTGTAAGCAGAGTAGAACGTGGAAGAGTTACTGTAAAAGGCCAGTAGTAATAACAGAGCACGACCGATAGCAATCAAGCAGATTGACGAGACTGACTCCTTGCGTCTCTCACTGATTGCTATAATCCAGAACTGGTCACATCACGGTTCTCATTATTTCTCTATTCACATGCACATTTTGCCTGTAAAAAAATAATCACGGAAGAGATAAATGGTATAAAATACCGACACGATGGAAATTTCAAGCTTTCCAACATACTCCAGCTGATTCTCCACCCTATATATATTTATGTATTCTTTGCCTAGGTAGATCTGTTTGTGACTTGATAAAACCCGCTGTGTGGGCGAAACGTGCTCAATAAAGGATCGCATTATACTGCATTTGTGTTTATTTAAAAAAAAAAAAAAAAAAAAAAGAACAATGAGAAAGGCAACTGGGGTGAAACCAATCGAATCATTAAATTCAACATGTGTATGTGTTGGTTTATGCTCCGTTGGTAGCTCACTCAACTCGCATACTGAGTTTCCGTGGTTTGATCTCCGGCATGGGTGGAAACATTGGACATGTTTCCTTACACCTGCTGTCACTGCTCACCTGGGTGTTAGTCGACTTTTGTGGGTCGCATCCTGTGGATCATAGTATACTGTAGATAGGGCTGGGCTTTGAAATGAGCTTAGGTAGGATAACAGCTCTTAACCACTTTTCTTAAGAGTTTCTTGTGACATGCTCTATCGAAGGCTTTACTGAAATCTAAATAAACAATATCATATTTTTTATTACTGTCTACTGCCTCAAATGTTTTATTGAAGAACGTCAGTAAATTTGTCAGACAGGAACGCCCTCTCGTGAACCCATGCTGAGATTCATTAATCATATTATGCTCTTCAAGGCGACTTCTAATAATATCAACTCTAATTGATTCTAATAATTTGCTTACTGTAGACGTCAGGCTTATTGGATGGTAATTTGATGGAGTGGACTTATCCCCTGACTTGAATATAGGAACTACATTAGCTATCTTCCACAACTCTGGCACAACACCAGTAAGGATGGAGGCATTAAACACGCTCGTTAATGGCTGACTAAGTTCTATCTTGCGTTCTTTAAGTACCCTGGAAAACAACTCTTCGGGTCCCGGGGACTTATTTTGTTTCAGTTTATCTGATAACCATGTCCTTCGTGACAATAATATTAGTTAATCTGAAGTCTTCAGGAACTGAATAATTGTTAATTTCTGGAATCTCATTTACGTCTTCTTGTGTAAAGACTGACAAAAATAATTAAATAGAAAATATATTTCCAATTCGTTATCCGTCAGCTGTCCATTCCCAATTTTCAGAGGTCATACTTTTTCCTTCACCTTCGTCCTATACACTTGAAAGAACCCTTTTGGATTAGTCTTTGATTCATTAGTAACTCATTTCATAGTCACGTTTAGCCTTTCTAATCCTCTTATATTTCTCCTTAAACTGAACATATTGGTCATTAAGGTTAACCTCTCCTCTTTTGATGCGCCTATAAATTCCTCTTTTTTACCCTTATAGATGCTTTAGCCTCCTGTTAACCCACTTGGGTTAACTAGTTAATGATTTTATTGACGATGATCATACTTACGATTACGAAGGGATCTGCCTTTATGATTTTTTTTCTTATTAATGTGCAACGTGCTCAGAGTATATGTATATATTCCCCAGAGAGAAATTAGGTCAAATAATAATTTGACCTAATTTCTCTCGTGGGAATATATATACTCTGAGCATGTTGTACATCAATAAACGCATTAGCTAGATTACCCCAATCGAGATTAGACAGGTGTTCCCTAAGTCCAATATAATCGGCAGAAAGAAAATCGGGGATTTTTACCGTATTATCCTTATTCTGGTACTCCCAGGTATTATTAAAAATAATGGATTTGTGATCATTTGCGCCATACTTGCAAGTGATCTCAAGATTCAGTTAAGATTCAGTTAAGTTCAGTTAATTTGACTAATATTAAAATCCCCTATTATTACTACATTGTTAGGGCTTCTAGATACATTAATTTCGCCCCAAAGAAGTCTCCCACTGTCGTGATCCAAGCCTGGAGGTCGGTATATTACACCTAGAATTAGATTTTCTTGACCTAGAAACTACCCAGATTCTGTTACTGATCCATCTGTTTTTATACCTGTTTTTATGAAACAATTTATATTTGCTCGTACATATAACGCAACTCCACCCCCATGTGGTAAGTGGAGAACGCTTCCACCGATCAGCTTTAAACTATCAACACTCGTCTACCCCTACAGATTAAAAGGTTGATGTTATTAATGGAGTGCATCGGCGTCATTTTTCCACTTTTAATCTCAAAATGGCACAGTAATTTTTTTTACATTAATGTATTATTTTGCTTTGATGCTGATGAAGGGCTGTTGATCCACTTCCTTGGATCAAATTTCAATGCCTCCCATTTCACAGACGCTGACCCCTTACTGTACAATGCACTACTTTAAATGTTGAAAAATGCCACTGTGGAAGAAATGATATACATGAATGCTTTCGTTCGTTTACGCGCACATCTTCGGAGCACTCGTGAATCTCCATTGCTTTTCTGTAATATTTTATTCACAAAATATATTTATATTCTCACTGTGGATATTGCTCACTGGGTGGACAAGTAGTCCTTGGTTTTTCAGTTGTTCCTTACATATGTTTTGTTTCAGGTGAATTTAGATTATTATAATCAAGGGGGAAGCGCTAAACCCGGAGGATTATACAGCGCCTGGGGGGGGGGATGTGGAAGGCATTCAGGCTTAATTCGGGGAACTGGAGCACAGATCCAATTCCCTAAATCAAGAGCCCCTCACCACCATCAAGGAACCTTCCTTGAGGGGAGGTGAATTTAGAAATAAAATTAAATCTTGGCTTCGAAGACTTTGAAAGGTCAACTCTTCTTTAAGTTTATTATGCTGTGGGAGAAGAGACCTTCATTGTTTTATGTTCTTCATCGTTGGTTCGATTTAACTCTATAGATATTATGAAGATTGGTTCGGTTACTCACGAAATCATAATAACAAGATTGCAAACAAAACGGGTGGGGTTGGAACCCTTGAAAGTACTAAAACTCCAGGTCCAGTGGCTTACGCGCTGGTCTGGAGTTTTAGAACTCGCTCGCCGTGGCTTCAAACCCCACTCGTTCCGTGGTTAGGAAAGATTCGTCAGGAAACGGAACAAGTGTTTCCTGGCGTGGGTCTTGGTTATATGATGACCCGCAGCTGGAGCTTTTGATCATCTGACCGAGGCCCTCCACTGGCTTACAGGTCCATTCCAGTAAAAAAGCTTTTAATAACATTACATATTTCCAGCAATGGTCTGGTTACGCTTTCTATAGATAGTTTAGTACACGGTCAATATCACTTAGTTGACTACACATGTCATGCCTCTAATAAAGCGTTTATTTGCCTCTTATCTCCCTGCTAATAATTCCGGGGATCACATTATTATAACCTAAAACCAAGCTCTAAACCCACTAAGATCATACAACGCTGTCTGGGGATCACAGCTCCTGTAGTTTGGTCGCAAACCAGTCCTTTTGGCTTATAGCCTCAATAGTAAGGCTGCTTGTGCTAGCAGCACCAAGTCTAAAGCAATCATTACCTGTCAAGTTCTCTTGAATATATGGTAATGATGTAGCCCCATTATAACTGGTTATAAATGACCATAATTTTTAAAGGGGTGGACCGGTAAGCCAGCGGAAGGCCTCGGTCAGATGACCAAAAGCTCCAAAGGCGGGTCATCATCTGACTAAGACCCGCGTCAGGAAACATTTGTCCTGTTTCCTGACGAACCTTACCTAACCTAACCGATGTAGCCCCAGCCTAGCCTGGTGCGTGAGCTGGTTTTATGAAGGAATGATTTTTCTTTGCTCATTATTAAAGTAACCAAGATGGAGGCATACAGGTTACTTACTAACCTCGATAACAACTTTGCCTCCGTATTAAAGAATACCTAGGTCATTATTACATCTTTTTACTGCAACTAGAAAAAATATTTGCTGTTTTCACTAGGCCAATGTTTTCATCTTTTGTTGGTAGGAAAGCAGTTATGAGTATGGCAAGTGACGTGTATATTTGTGTCGTCATCGCTCTGTAGTCAACAGCAGATGGCAACTATTAAAAAATTATTAATTTCAAGGTAGTTAATTTTTAATTGGCGGATGCAACGTCATCTTCTAGCTTAACATTTACGAAATTTTAGCATCGTCAGCAAATTTAGTGATGTGTGTGCCTAGTCAATGGTCCAAGTCGGAGCGAAACGTCGTAACAAGTTTCTTTCTATGGGCGGGTTATTTATGTATTGTTGCAGTCACGGTGTTGTGCATTTTTATTCTTTGTATCGCAACCTGGTTAACCGAAAAAAAAGAAGAGAAACTATGGGAAATGATTAATGCATAAAAGCTTATCCCGGGTCGACCATAAGAACCACGTCACACTGACCGAAAAAAAAAATGATGTCAAAGTGTTCCTCATAAATGTGGCTGTTAAAAAAAAAAAAAAAAAAAAAAAAAAAAACACACTGAAATGGCCAAAGTGACATTGTTCCGGCGAAATGGATATTGTCCAGGCCAAAATAACACGATGCTGGCACAGTGCAGTCCAGTCCCTCCACTCCCCGCTCCCCTTCCCCCCCCCAAAAAAATAGGGGCTATTTCACCCGTAAAATATATTTCACACTTTTGATATTCCCAGAGATAACAGAAATTACACAAAACAGAATTATATTGTAGGCAACTGAATTGTTCCAGCTTTTGTCCACGACTTCGTATTTTCCTTAGTGACAATTCCTTCCAAAAATATTTTTCATATTAATATTGATATTATTATTCATATTATTTACATTTATCGTCAATTATATATCTGTATTACTTGTATTTATATTACCATAATTAATTATTTGCATTATTTTAATTATTTTCAGTAGTAGTAGTAGCAACAGTATTATAATCACGACTAAGCGCTAAACCCACTAATAAGAAATAAGAGTCATACAATTACATTCGAAGGTAACTAATGCCTTGAATCAAGAGCCCTTCACAGATATCAAGGCACCTTCCTCGAAGGTAAAACTTTAATAAAAGAACTTCGTACTGACTAGTGCAGTCTTCATTTACTACCAACGGCACG
Organism: Cherax quadricarinatus; assembly: GCF_038502225.1. Classification (NCBI taxonomy): domain Eukaryota; kingdom Metazoa; phylum Arthropoda; class Malacostraca; order Decapoda; family Parastacidae; genus Cherax; species Cherax quadricarinatus. The sequence continues at coordinate 15,437,889 of NC_091349.1, forward strand.
AGGCTTCACAGAAATCTCACCATGCCTTCTTTAACGGCACTACGCTTCTGAAAATGGGTGCCAGCTGGCATGAGTGGCACTGCTCTCCCGAAAATGGCCCTATGAAAGCCAAAAACGACATTGTAGCAAGGTTCTCCTGGCAGTGAGTAGTCCGTAATGGGACCGGCGCCTTTGTCCGCCCTCACGACGGCACCGACAACACACGTCTTCGCTTAGGATAACGGAAGCTGTTGTTGACGGAGAGGGGATCCAGTGACCCAGACACGAGGCCAACACTGCTGTGTCAGGGGGATTTGAGGCTACGTCAAGGCTGTATTACGGCTACATCAGGACTACCTAAAAGGTACGTTAAGGCTACGTCAAGATTACTTCAGGGATACGTCATGATTGCCTCAGGGATACGCCATAATTACTTCCGGGATATGCCATGATTACTTCCGGGATACGTCATGATTACTTCAGGGATACGTCATGATTACTTCAGGGATACGTCATGATTACTTCAGGAATAGGTCATGGCTACATAACGTATACGTCAGTTGTACGTCAAAGCTGTATCAAGACTACATCAGGACTACGTCAAGGAAACGTCAAGGTTACGTTAGAGCTACGTCAAGAGTGCGTCAAGATTGCGTTAGGGCTACCTCAGGGATACTTTATGGTTACATTAAGAATCTGTCTGGACAATTTTGGAGTGACTTTAGCACAGCGTCGGGGCTATGTTAATGTGACGTCAGTGCTAGATTAGCGTTACTTTAGGGCTACTTTAGACCTACGTCAAAATGCGTCGAGGCAGGAGGGAAGAAGTAAACAGAGATGAGGTGGGAGGGAATTATGGAGAAGTTTGGGAGTGAGGGAGGGGTGAGAAGGGAAGGGACATGAGGGAGGGTAGTGAGGAAGGAGGGGTGAGGAGGGAGGAGTGACAAGGGAGAGGGTGAGAAGGGAAGGGGTGAGAAGGAAATAGGTGAGAAGTGAGAGGGGTGAGGTGGGAGAGATGCAAGGATGGTACCGAATAATCAATATCTTTCTGATAAGAATGCATAGTTGATGCTAAATTCCTATTACCTTGTGAAGACCATTAGTGGTCGACTGGGGGGTAAGACCATTAGTGGTCGACTGGGGGTAAGACCATTAGTGGTCGACTGGGGTCAAGACCATTAGTGGTCGACTGGGGTCAAGACCATTAATGATCGAGTAATCAGCTGATAAGAACGTTAAGTAACGTCACAGTCTGGCACTAAGCGTTACACACCTGCAAATTATAACGTTGGCTGCGTCTTTTCAGTCAACTCTCTGCCAGACGCATCAACACCCGGTGTTTGGAATTTATTAAATATACGTTTTAATAGATTTAATTAACTTAAACTAATTTATGCCAAGTAAATTTTACCTAACTGAAGATAAAGAAAGAGTAACTGAGGATAAATAGGAAGCGTGGAGAAATTGACGTTGAATAAACAAAAAAAAAATTGATGCTGGGCGTTACGTCTAAAAAAAGTGACATAGGAAAATGAGATTGCATTGATGGGAGAGGCTAGCCAGGCCGTCACAGGACCTGTGTAGGCCTGTGACGGCCTATATAGGGCTAAGTTTAGTGGCTCGGTTGGCAACGCACTCAACTTACATACCAGTGTCCGTGGTTCGAACCCCGGCACAGGTGGAAACACTGGGCATGTTTCTTTACTCCTGCTACCCCAGTTCACTTAGCATCCAGTAGGTACCTGTGTGTTAGTCGGCTGGTATGGGTGGCATCCTGGGGGGGGGCTAGAATACCTAGATAGACCTGGGACTGAAATGATCCGAGGCGGATAACAGCTCTTGTTAGCCAGTAATAATAATATTCGTGAAAAAATAGAACCTGTAGAGACCATGAAGTTTCATAAAAACAAATAGGTTCAAGTACTACTAAGTTAAGTAAAAGGACACAAGTGCAACTAATGTGACATTTATTGTGGCAACGTTTCGCTCTCCAAGAGCTTTATCAAGTAATGGCTTGATAAAGCTCTTGGAGAGCGAAACGTTGCCACAATAAATGTCACATTAGTTGCACTTGTGTCCTTTTACTTTACATATTGTCGGTAATTCTACCAACTTTATTACAATACTACTAAGTTCTAACTGCTCAGGGAAATTATCTGAACTTTATCATAATCTGACAGGTTCAGTTTGAAGGCAATTTTTATTATTATTATTATTATGGGGAGACGCTAAACCCGTAGGGGTTATATAGCGCCTGTGGAACGGGGGCTGGAAGGCATTCAGGCTTATTTCGGGTAATTGGAACACAGATCCAATTCCCTAGATCAAGTTCCCCTCACCAGCATCAAGGAGCCTCCCTTGAGGTGTGTCTGTTGCTGAGATTATTTATTCAAATGTTTATACAAATGTTTATATCTCCTGTTCCCTCTTCTCTCTCACTTTTCCCATTCTCTTAGATTTATCTGTCTCGCTAATTCCTCCTCCCCCATTTCCCCTATTTTTACTTCTCCCCGATTCTTTCCTCTTGCCCTAATTTCCCATTTATTCCCGATTTTCTTTTATTTATCTATCTTTTTCCGACACTTATTATTCCTCCTCTTCTCCCCTCTCTTCCTCCTTCATTTAGCCTCATATCTTCCCTCGTTAATTCATTTATTTATTCTCCTTGATCTTATATTTCCTTATTCCCATTTCTGGCCTTTTTCCTCCTCGTATGATCAGGTTATTACTTCACCAGGCAGCAGTGTAGCCAGAATCATCACCTGATGCAGCAGTGTAGCCAGAATCATCACCTGATGTAGCAGTGTAGCCAGAATCATCACCTGATGCAGCAGTGTAGCCAGAATCATCACCTGATGCAGCAGTGTAGCCAGAATCATCACCTGATGTAGCAGTGTAGCCAGAATCATCACCTGATGCAGCAGTGTAGCCAGAACCGACTGAGGCAGTAGTGTAGCCAGAACCGACTGAGGCAGTAGTGTAGCCAGAACCGACTGAGGCAGTAGTGTAACCAGAACCGACTGAGGCAGTAGTGTAGCCAGATCCGACTGGGGCAGTAGTGTATCCAGAACCATCACCTGATGCAGCATTGTAGCCAGAATCATCACCTGATGCAGCATTGTAGCCAGAATCATCACCTGATGCAGCAGTGTAGCCAGAACCGACTGAGGCAGTAGTGTAGCCAGAACCGACTGAGGCAGTAGTGTAGCCAGAACCGACTGAGGCAGTAGTGTAGCCAGAACCGACTGAGGCAGTAGTGTAGCCAGAATCATCACCTGATGCAGCATTGTAGCCAGAACCATCACCTGATGCAGCAGTGTAGCCAGAACCGACTGAGGCAGTAGTGTAGCCAGAACCGACTGAGGCAGTAGTGTAGCCAGAACCGACTGAGGCAGTAGTGTAGCCAGAACCGACTGAGGCAGTAGCGTAGCCAGAACCATCACCTGATACATCAGTGTAGCCAGAACAATCAGGTTAGAAAGCAGTGTAGCCGGAACTATTACATCAGGCAAAAGTGTAGTTTGAACAGAACCAACAGGTGTAGCATCAGTCTATTAAGAAGGTATACAATACCGACACTGCTAACAATGACATGTTCAACACTTGGGTATCTTGACTGCTGATACACGTCGCCTGCATGTATCAGTAATACTAGTAAATATAACACTGGCATTAGCAGTTTTGACGTGATCAGTCACCCTGGGTGGGAGGTGGTCAGTCCCTTAAGCCTCAACTGGTAAACTTCTTTCTTCCACTGAGACCTCAATATACCACCTAGTTTTTGCCCTACTTGTCTATTCTATGATTCACTTCATCTTTCTAAGACCCATGTGGCAACATGTCCACTCTCAAATACCTGAATATATACACTTCCTCCAGTCTGATATAAAATCTTTTATTACTATCCATCTTTATTGCTCTCAACAGTATTGTATTGTCTATGTTCAATTTTATCGTCCTTTAACATACCTCCCTCCACCCTTTGCAACTTTTCTTCAGAATCTCCCAGTTGAACGTGCCATCTGAAATACAGCAATTACAATAACTCCTATTTTGTATCAGATTCATTGCCTTTTAATACTACACTTCTCTCAGCATCCTGGCATTAAATTCCTTCACATATCCACGTATGTGATTAAAAAAAACATCGGAACATAATAGTTTGCTCTCTAGGGTACACTGGGAAAAAGTTCTCCTTTCTCTCTCCCACATATCCTGACCTGAGCCCCACTCTTTTTAATAACCTGCTCCCTATTCCTTACATCTGCAAACTCTGCAATATTGCTCCCATATCCATGGAAAACTACAAACTGCTATTAAAGAACTCTTCCAATGGACAAAGGAAAATAGTATGACGTTCAATTGTGATAAATTCCAATTGCTTAGATAAGGATACAGTAAAGAACTGAAAAAACACAGGCTACAAAACGCAGGCAGCCCACTTCATAGAACAAATGAACCATGTAAAATAACCTTGAGAATAATAATGCCAGAAGAAGCATAATAAAGAGAACACAATAAGGCAAATACATAAAAGTCTAGTCAAATGCATTGGTGAATAGTGAGAACTTTTAAAACGAGAGAAGTCCTGTCACAATGCCTTGCAGGACTGTGTTGAAAACATTACAAAGGTCCGTTAGTACACACACACAAGGTATGATAAAGCTCATGGAGCAGGAAGAGTGACCTAGTAGCGACCAGTGAAGAGGGGGGCCAGGAGCTGTGAATCGACCCATACAACCACAACTAGGTGAGTACAATTGAGTACACACACACACGGCAGGTGGAGAGCAAGACAAATGACAGGCTGAGAATATTCCAAGCAAAATTGAAACAGAACTAAAAGGCGGGGGAAATGAAGTCACATATGAGAAAAATAAACGAGAGAAAATGTTAGAGACTCAATTATCAGGACCAGTATAAGAAAAAACACAGCAAAAAATGTAACAAACTACTAAAACTTGATAACAACGCTCAATATTTTCTGGACTGGGATACAAAAAGAAGAAAGAGCGAAGCAGGGCAGTGATAATTTACTGATTTCTTAAATCTGGAAGTGAACTGAAATAAGAAAGGCAGGCAAAAAGAGAACAGGGAAATATGAGGAACTGTTGACACATCTGTGCCAGATGGAATTTCATCTGGACGGTGAAATTCCATCACGGCTCAAATTGGACGGTGAAAATAATTATGGCAACATAACTATTGTAAGCAAGATCACTAAAATAGAAAGCAGTCTTGAAAAACAGAAGGGGATATGCAAGTGCCTTGCAGAACCAGCATACAGATGAGTAGACAGCTGGTTAAACCAGCAAGGAGAGAAGGACACGAGATCCGCCTTCACAATATTGTGTGTGTAAAATAGACACTTTTGAGCATGCTCAGTTCAGGACAATGTTCAAAGAAACGTTTCGGCAAAAGTGCCTTTTTTAGGTTTAATCGTGTTTTAACACCTCTGTGACCGCTCCTTCAAGAGAATCAGTGACAAAAACAATTTAGAAATCCTTTCCTCACCAACACTGCTGCTACATGGCAGTCCTACAGTGTCCATCCCACTCACTGCTAATGTAAACTATGTCCTACTTTCTCTCTCTACCTTCACTTTTGTTCCCTTGATTCTCTCACAGCTATTTTTTTATCCCCCCTTGCCCCATCCATCATCACCCTCTTGCTCAAACTCTCACCTTTATTTCTTTTCTCACCGGATTCATATCTCTCATTTCTTCCCTCTTACCTCTCACTTCTCTTCCCTATTACCCATGTTCCAAACCCTCTCTTCCTTCCAACTCAATTTCCCGAACGAACGAACGAACAAGTTCAGGTAAGATCCCAATGGGATGAGCGGGGAAGACGGGACAGACGAAGAATAGCGAAGGAGAGGAGTGTTCCTAGTTGTAGAAATAGAGCCAGGGCTTAACCCAGCAGCTGAGACGATCGTGGGATAGAGCTGGAGAGAACAGGACTTGGCTGAGAATGTGGACGACGTGGGTAAGCTGTGCAGGCTTCATCATGGTGGTTGATCTGTAGATCTGGTCGGCGACTGGTTGCTGGAGATCGGCGGGAAGCGGAGTGGAGAGGGAGGCATGCTTCAATATGATTGGTTAAGTATGCAAAGAGGAGAGAGGATCAGCGTTGATTGGTGGATAACACTCTTCATATCTGCGTTTTGTTAGTTTTTCGTTCCTGTCGTAGAGTCATTTTGAAGTCTTTTGAAAGCAGGTTTTGATAAACTAAGTTTGAGTAGACTTTTGTTGTCTTTTTCCAAGTCTGCAATTAGGGCAGTTTCAGTGTGGGGATCGCATCCAGGAGCAACAGTGTACTTGATACTACCATGGTGCATGGAATAGATGACCTGAGGTGCATATAGCGACGGGGTGTGAGGGTTATATGTATAGAAGGTGAGGGGTTCAGTTGGTCTAAATATTGTTTCCTCTTCCATTTCTTCAGGTCTTCGAGTATCTTGAGGTGGCTTTTCAGGAGGAAGTGTCTTAGCTTTCTTGGCTTTTGGTGGTTGAGTTGGAGATGAAGCAGGTGGTTCGTTAGTAGCAGTAGCAGAGGTGGAAGACTCAGGTGATTGGTCCACAGCGGTATTGATGTTGGAAGTCGCTGATTGGTTGTTCCTTGGAGATGGAATTTCAGGTGTTGTGATGTTGCCTAATTCTTTGGTGAGCTTGATGATGTCGTCAGATGGTGGAGAGTCCGGGAAAGTAAAGTTTGGCATGTTGTTCAATCGGAAGAGCTCGTTAATAACAGTGTTGAAGGAGCCTGGTAACGCCATATTATGCATGTGTGCATATAGCATACAGTAATGAATTTTCGTAGGTTCATAAGCTGATGGAGTTGTGGTAAAGGGTTGGGTAGCTTTTAAAAGTTTTGTTGTGTCGGCCTGGAGTTTGGTGATGGCAGCATAAGTAGGTGACTTGGAAGGTGTCTTCTTCTGTTCTGCTTCTTGGCTTTTTTTCAGAATTTCACGACGAGTGGGGCACTTTGCAGCGAGAGTATGGTGATTGCTTTTGCAGTTGAGACACTTAAGTGGGGCAGTAGAAGTATAAGTCTTGGAATCGTGGCCTTCAGACCCGCAGGTAGAGCAGAACTTTTTGTCTTTAGTGGGGCAGTCTTTTGTAGAGTGTAGGTAAGAGTAGCAACTCCAGTACCGAGTAATATGATGGTACCGCTCAGCTTCAATATGACTGGAGTTAATGAAGTAATAGTATATGGCCAGGCCTTCAGCCACAGCTGGGCAGCCATTGTCACATCAGTATAAGTGATTTTCAACATGGAGGAGGCAGTAGGAATCTTGGTGATGCTTTCAACTGTAGCCCGGGGATTTTGTTCTTCTATGGAGGTCTTTAGGTCTTCAACAGGTTGTATAGTAATCAGTTTGTCAAGTCTCTTCAAGAAGACAGTCCTCTTAGCTCGTAAGGCAGGAGAGGACATGACTTTGAAGTGGACAAAGCGGAGGTGGTCAGTAGTTTTTCAGCTTCAACATAGTTTTCACAGATAATAATGAAGGCTTCGTGGAGTGAGAGGATGGTATTAATCTTGACCTGTAGACCCCTGATTACCACAGCAAGGGCAAGCTTGGTGGAGTCATTGATCGTACCACTGGATGGTTTTATCTTGACTCTGTTGGAGAAGCTCATCTTGGGACGCTCCCCATCCATTTAAATACCTCTCCCTCCAGCTCCCATCTCTCACTTCACCTCATGTCACCCCTAGATCGCTATTCCCCTGTCCATCCTTACTCCATGCACTGAATGACTGAACATCCACTCAGTGAAGCCGCAAACAGCCCTCCCTCTAAACTCGTGCCTAGGAAAGGGAGAAGCTTACGAGGGCATTTCGGTCCTACCTGTACCATTTACAGATCACATAAGTGACGTAAATAGTCCAAGTCGGACCTGTATGCTTCTCTCTCCTATGTGTGGGTTATTTGTGTATTATACCAGTCATGGTATTGTGCCTTCTTTATCCCTAGTACTTTCACTCAACTCACACCAAAACACCCAGCTCACTCACCAAGACTACAAAACATCTATTGTCCTTTCTCCCACCCCCCGTAACCTCCAATTCTCATCTGTTCTTGCTGTCACCTAATTCGCCCCCTTCAGTCTTTCTCCACTTTTCCCTAATTCATACCCCAGCACATCCACGAGTCAAACAAGAGTCTCAACCATGAGAGACCCACTCCACCACCTGTAGCTTATCTTCCGCTGAAACAGGAACTCCCGCCCCCCACATCACAGAACAGACTCAGTGCAATAATATAAGACGTACGTAACTCGTGGAGGGTGATTGAGAGGTCAGACTCTGGGACGGTGATGAGAGATAAAATTACAAACAAAGCAGTCAAGGAAGAGTGATCAAGCATGAGGAATCAAATAAAAGCGGTCGCACAAGAATGGTCATACAGGAATGGCCGTCCCACATGAGAGGTCAAATAAGTAGCGGAGACAGTGCCTTACATCATAGTTATCACACTGATGAGACTCTGACGATATCTGATACTCATTATTTTTATATTCAAGGGAAACGCTAAAACCACAGGGGTCATACAGCACCCTGGGGAATGAGAAGTAATCATCTTTAATACGAGGGGAGGAGCGCTCTAATCCCTTCGATCGAGAGCCTCTCAGCAGAATCAATACCACCTTGCTATAACTAACCTGACCTACATTTCAAGTTAGCACAGTACCGAGCATAAAGCCAGAGGTGAACATCAAATAACCTCCGTAGTCAACGCGAGTCTGGCAAATCTATTATTAAATTTGACGAACCAAAGCATGAAGTCCTTCACAACACTGTTATACGACATATACTAGGTCCATCTTGGAGTAAGCAGCACCAGTATGGAACCCACACTTTGTTGTTGGCGGAAGTCCACACTGGGAGGTCGGTGGAAGCAATTAAGGGCCACAGGAGAATGGCTTCTTATAGAGCCTTGGTTGACAGACTTATGTCTGATTTTGTAGATGTTGGTAATTTAACGATTCAAGATGTTGACCGCCAGGAGGCGGGAAGCAACCAAATTGGGGGTTGGGAAGGGCATCATGGAATTGAAATCTCCCACATGTATATTCCAACAGTACAAACACTAAAACAGCACCTACTTACTACAATAGACCCTAGTACATACGCAAACACATGCCAGAAACTACAGAACATGATACACTTTGTTACACGTTGTGTGGGGAAGATGCGGGAGGGTTTTGGGGATATTAGTATTAATGTATCTGATGTTTTAAATGTTTTTAATGAGGGAAGTGTCCTTAGTGGAGAGTGTCTTATAGCTGTACAGAGTATATTAGATGAGATGGCACATGTTATGTTGACGTATGTGTCTAAGGGAGAAGGCGATGCTGCTCGCAGAGGTAATGCCCCCCATTATAACAATAGGGGTGGTAGAAGAGCCCAAAGAAGACAATTGTATAGAGACATCCAGAAGCTATACAACAAAGATAGAACTAAATGTGCGAAGATGGTACTTGATGGAAGATGGCGGAGCTTAGGCGCCCCAGAACAACAAAATGTAAGTAAGGAACAACTACAGGAGTTTTGGTTGAATTTGTTTGCTAGACCATCGGAAGAAAATAGAAGATCGGTGGAAAATGTGGTGAAAGAGCAGCTATGGCAATTGCAGTTACCTATTGATGTGGAAGAGTTTAAAAGAGCAGTAGCCGCGTCCAACGGTAGTTCTGCACCAGGTCCTGATGGATGGATGCCTAAAGATCTAAAAATGTTTCCGGAGCAGTTCTGGGTTGACTTGTTTAACATCTGGTTGTATGCTGGATACCTGCCTAAGGTATTCAGGAAGGCTAGAGCTGTGTTGCTGCCGAAGGTTGATCAACCTGAAAATCCTGGAGAGTATAGACCAATTACTATAACAAGCATTATTGTTAGGGTATTCCATAAGATTCTAGCGGCAAGATGCGTTCAGTGGGTTCCACTCCACATGACGCAGAAAGCTTTCCTGCCCACAGATGGCCTGGCTCAGAATGTAATGTTGTTGGATGCGGTAATTAGCGAAAGCAAAAATCGATGTAAACCTCTATATGCAATATTCATAGATGTCAAGAAAGCCTATGATTCGGTTATCCATTCGTCGGTGAGAAGAGCACTTCAGATCCATAATGTACCTACTTTGGTAATTAATTATATCATGTCGACGTACTATGATGCGTCAACTGAAGTTATTGGTAAAGAAGGAAAAGTGTGTAGGGGTGTAAAACAGGGGGATCCTCTGTCTTGTATTCTCTTTAATATAGTAATGAATGAAGCGCTGTTGGCCTTAGACAAACATGTTGGACGGCCAATGAGTGGTGCCGAGCATAAGGTGTCTGCCTTAGCTTTTGCAGACGATGTAGTGTTATTAGCCGAGTCCGAGCAAGGCCTCAATGCACAATTGCAGCTATTTTTGAAATACTTGGAGGCGTCAGGTCTAGAGATAAATCCGCAAAAATGTGCCACATTGAAGAGCCAAACAGTTCCAAAGGCAAAGAAGTGGTACGTAGATACGACGCATAAAACGAAAATCCATGGAGCGCAAGTTCGGTCCTTGCAACCAACAGCCGTGTATAAATATCTAGGAATGCATTTTTCTTCAGCCGGAAGGGGAAAGCCAGATATACAAAAGTTGCGTGAGAAACTTCGAGCGCTGGATGAGGCGCCCCTCAAACCTCAACAGCGGTTATATTTATTGAATAAACACCTGATTCCGGGCATCATACATACTATGGTGCTTGGTGGCGTCTGTCAGAATACCTTGAAGACGTCGGACAAACTAATTAGGCAAAATGTAAGAAAATGGCTGAAATTTCCTAAAGACACATAATTAGGCGTGTTCTATGCTCCAGCAGCTGCTGGGGGTTTGGGATGTATTTGTTTATCAACAAGAGTTCCTATATTGCGAAGAAACAGGTTGGATGCATTTCACAACTCTGAGGATAGCACTATACGGAATTTGGCGTTGCACCCGAACACCCTGAAAGCATTGAGGTTCGTAGGCAAAAGTAGAGTGAGGGATGTGGTTGTAACAACGAGAAAGCATGAGCTAAAGGAATGGACAAAAGCCTTGTTGGGTTCGTTGGATGGAACAGGACTAAAGGAACATCATTTAGTCCCCGCAAGTACATCATTGGATGACCAATGGAACAAGCCTATTAAAAGGGGCCACTTATGTTGATGCATTGAAGATCAAGCATAATTTAATGCCAACTAAGACTAGACGAGCAAGAGGACGAAGACAGAACAATACAACCTGTGATGGTTGTGACCAACGAGAGTCCTTGTGACACCTCTCCAGGTTTGCCCGCAGCTTCATGGACAACGGGTCCGACGACATGATATCGTGGATGCTATTTCTTCAGACTGCATGCAAAAGAAGCATGCTGTAGCCAAGGAGCCGCATATTCCAACAGCCCTTGGCACGCTTAAGCCGGATCTCTTAATTTGTGATGTGGAAAACAAAATGGCTTACGTGCTCGACGTTAAAATAGCGAATGACTGCCATTTCAACTATGGCAGATCAGTATCGACGGGAAGGCTGAGTACTACGACACCGGGCAGATTAGAACCTGGACAGCCCGGTGGGCGACCCAGCAGCTACATTTATTCAACGAACATCGGAACGACGCTGTGGAGCCATCTACAATCAACATACAACCTATTGACCCACAAGATGTTGTCCTCGGAGCAGTGATAATTACCTGGAGGGGAGTTATGTCCCCAGAAACGTACAGGATACTCAAAGAACTTCATTTACCAGCCTCGAAGATTGAGTTGTACGTAGTTAAGGCCCTGGAAGGCTCCATTGCGCAGTGGAGAATGCATAACCAGTGGGGTGGCCTTAGGGTGCCCTAACATCAAGCAGGGAATTCTTGGAAAAGACTAAGGAGCGAGAAGAGACCAAGCGGCAAGCCGTCCGGCAGGTTGATTATTTTAAACCTGCAAATTACAACAACGGCGAAGAGGACAAAAAAAAAAAATAGCCTGCAAAGTTGAAAAAAAGGAGTAAAGAGGCGCAACTAGACAAGTTCCGGAGGTTAGGGGTATGAGCTGTGAGAGATTTGAGGACTCAACCTGAATATGTACATGTCGTGTCGAATAGGTAAAACTTGCGATTTTGGCTTAAATAGCAACGCTCTTCTTGCCGAATAATGCAAGCGAAAATTTGCGTATCCAATAATTTCGCAAAAATCATTCTGAACTTAACGAAAAAAAATATATTTCATTGTGTTATTAAATTATTGTAAACTTATCTAAAATACGTTTAGTTGGAATAGGCTAAATTAAATTGCGGTTGTTATAATAAAATAAGGTAAGTTTTCTTAGGTACTTTTGGTACATAATTATTAAGTTTTATATTAACATAAATTAAAATATATCTTTAAACGTACAAGAGGAAAATTTTAGAAAGGACAATTTTAAATGAGTTCTTGCTAATTTACCAGTTTTACCAATTCAGTACGACATGTATATATATTATATATATATATATATATAAGGACATAGGGACTAGGAATGACATAACGATATACAAAAAAAAATAGATTAACTTAATGTGTCCAGAGACAGACTATTGAAAGACGGGAAACAGGTACACTAGGGCACACCTGGAGAGAGAGAAAAAAAAAGAGTTACATGGCTGCAAAGAAATAGATTTTTTTCTTCAGAGTGGTCAGAAAATGGAATGGGAGAGGTAGGACAGTTTTAAGAAGAGGCATGATAGCGATCAAGCATCCATCTCTGACCGCGGGTTCAATCCCGGCCGGGGTATGGTTTGATCCATTAGTGTACTGACCCACTGAGCACTGCAAACAAAGATAGGTGAGTAGGTGAGTGAACACACACACACACACACACACACACACACACACACACACACACACGTACGTACGTACGTTCCCAACCTTTACTAGGTTACACAAGCGAGAAGATAAACAGCGAACACCAGTTGGACGTCCGCTTGGTCATGGTCCAGTGGACGAGACACAGCTTTGTGTGTGTGTGTGTGTGTGTGTGTGTGTGTGTGTGTGTGTGTGTGTGTGTGTGTGTGTGTTCACGTGCGTGTACGTGTGTGTACGTGTATCTACATGTATGTGTGTGCTTGCAAAACTGCGCAAATCTTTGAATATGTGTACCTGCGTGCGCTTGCGTATGCGCGCTTGCTCCACGTTATCAGAACTGAAGTTAGTGGTACTAATTAAAATACGTAGGTCAGTTTCCCCTCATGTGTTTAGACAAACATCAAATTTACCATTCCGTTTAAAAATTTTTTCGTTCCGTGGATAGAGAAGAGAAACTGCTAGGTATAGTAATATAAATAATTTTGGGGGGATTAACACTAGGACAAGGGAAACTGAAGAGTGCTTTCACCTGGGTGGTGACCCGGTGCTTTCACCTGGGTGGTGACCCGGTGCTTTCACCAGGGTGGTGACCCGGTGCTTTCACCTGGGTGGTGGCCCGGTGCTGTCACCCGAGTGACGACCCGGTGCTGTCACCTGGGTGACGACCCGGTGCTGTCACCTGATTAACGACTCGGTGCTGTCACCTGAGTGACGATCCGGTGCTTTCACCTGGGTGACTATCCGGTGCTTTCACCCGGGTGACGACCCGGTGCTGTCACCCGGGTGACGACCCGGTGCTGTCACCCGGGTGACGACCCGGTGCTGTCACCCGGGTGACGACCCGGTGCTGTCACCCGGGTGACGACCCGGTGCTGTCACCCGGGTGACGACCCGGTGCTGTCACCCGGGTGACGACCCGGTGCTGTCACCCGGGTGACGACCCGGTGCTGTCACCCGAGTGACGACCCGGTGCTGTCACCCGAGTGACGACCCGGTGCTGTCACCCGAGTGACGACCCGGTGCTGTCACCCGAGTGACGACCCGGTGCTGTCACCCGAGTGACGACCCGGTGCTGTCACCCGGGTGACGACCCGGTGCTGTCACCCGAGTGACGACCCGGTGCTGTCACCCGGGTGACGACCCGGTGCTGTCACCCGAGTGACGACCCGGTGCTGTCACCCGAGTGACGACCCGGTGCTGTCACCCGAGTGACGACCCGGTGCTGTCACCCGAGTGACGACCCGGTGCTGTCACCCGAGTGACGACCCGGTGCTGTCACCCGAGTGACGACCCGGTGCTGTCACCCGAGTGACGACCCGGTGCTGTCACCCGAGTGACGACCCGGTGCTGTCACCCGAGTGACGACCCGGTGCTGTCACCCGAGTGACGACCCGGTGCTGTCACCCGAGTGACGACCCGGTGCTGTCATCCGGGTGACGACCCGGTGCTGTCACCCGAGTGACGACCCGGTGCTGTCACCCGAGTGACGACCCGGTGCTGTCACCCGAGTGACGACCCGGTGCTGTCACCCGAGTGACGACCCGGTGCTGTCACCCGAGTGACGACCCGGTGCTGTCACCCGAGTGACGACCCGGTGCTTTCACCTGGGTGATCACTCGCCTCTCTCGCCAACCACGAAAACAGATCAAAACACGCAAGGAATAACTGAATAACAAACACAAAAGCAACTCACGAATAAAACGCACAACACGAATGAATACTCAGGGACAGAGTTAAAACGCCTGAGTGAGAAGGAAACAACAGTGCTATTGTTAAAGTGTACATGAAGCACTTACCTTGACACAACTTGCGGTGTCTGCGCCTCTTCACTCACCACAGTTGACACTACGTCAACTCATTCTCTGGTACTTCTCGCCTTAATAGCAATAGCGATGATAAATAGCCACAGTTTTATACTCTTTCAAGAAAATGTCAGACAACACAAATTACACTTCCTTACGTCACCTGCTAAACCTGCTGAATCATTTAAATCGGAGAATCTACAAGATTCTTACACCTCACACTGACGTTTGTCACTTAAGAATTGTTTAGGAATACACACTCAATATGAAATTGCAATAAGCTACTAATTTCTACTTCTTTCCCGGAGTACAACACAAGTTACAGCACACACTACAACACAAACACTACAACACACACACACTACACCAGACAGTGACTACCAGCCACACAACACACTGGCCGTGTACCTCGCCGAGCGTCAGATGGCTGTACCACTTGCTCAATTGAACGGAATTTATGGTCTAATATTGAAGCTCGACTCTTATTTCTCACATAATAAGAGACACATATATATATAAAGATAAAATATACGCCTTCAAATGTCTTAGAAATATAAACTTAATACTTACAGCTAAGAAAACAACACATCAGGTAGTGTGAAACTGTGAGTCAATAAAATTTTCTGAACGAAGGAATATGAAATGCAGTCATTAACTATATTGTTTAGTTAGTGGAGTAATGGATGCACAATATTTAAAGCAGATTTTTTTTTTTTTTTAATTTTTCACAGGGTTTGACAAGGTTAAATTAAGGATCCCTAACTTTATTGACAAGCTATTGACAAGTTAAAGATAGATTTCTATATACAAATTAATCCTTACGGGTTTGTATATATTCTGATGGGGAAAGGAAGGTATATCTCTATTTATTGAAGTATGTAAGTGCCAGTTTGAAATTTTATCTCAACTCTTCAACTGTCCTTGACTGGTAACTCATACGAAGTAAGAAAATTTCAATTTCTCAAGAAAATCTTAAATAACTGTTAAGAAACTCAAGTAAAGTATAAGTGAGATTGTCTTTGTGGTGTGTAGGAGAAAATATGCCAGTGTTATTGAACCGGGAAAATTTAAGTTTTCATGCTATATGCGAATGCCACATCTGATCGGCTTCAAACCTTGATTTTCGATCAGTTGAGAACATAATTTCAGTGAATCTTTAAACTTTAAGTGATGTTGATAGCTAAAACTTGCATCTTCTCATTCACTTTAAACTATCAGAATTGGTAGAAAGCTTGAACTGGTTTGCTGTATGGGTGTCAATTTCTCATGTTTAGTAAATAAACTGAGATACTAGTTTCCTTGGGCTAACTTTGGGAAGATTTCAGTGCCGATTTAATGTAAACTGCATTTTTTTTTATATTTTATTTAAAAACTTTACAGCTTGATATTAAATAAAGATATAAAATGGGTACAGTAGGATCCTCAATCCTACAGAACATACACTAACCAATTATTAACAACACATTGTAATTGACATAAAAGAGGTTACCCATATACACTCACAAAATTTTCTATATAACATACTATGATAAACAATATAAACTATAACTATATAAACTATATAAAATATAAACTATATACAACTTTCAGATTTGTATAGTTAACATAGTATGACTGACATATGACAAAGGTTGACAACCTTCACAGGAGATAATCAGAGTAATAACCTACATCACAATCTCAGTTAAACAATTACATGCTCTTCCCAAAATTAACCCCTTATACTAAATAAATATTAACAAATATTACTAAATATTACTACAGCCTCTTCCAACGCCTGAGCACATTATATAAAATCAGAGACTAAACCATACTGTCCCATTACAAACTTATTAACGAGGCATTACAATTTATGGAAGTCATTAGCGTTCCATCTCGCAGCAACTGGATGAGCACATTATATAATGCTAAAATAAAGACAGTACACTCTCTAAAAACCCACAACACTCAACACAAACATAATTTAATAACCTCTCATTGCGATACAATTATCGCACATGAAATATGCCCAATAAAGGCTATAAACGCACACTCTACATAAGCCCTAAAGCTCTTCACGGTCTTAAAACTATAATCTTGACACCATTCACACTTAATACATGAAGAAGGTCATGACGACCCTGACACATCAAACACAGAATTCTCCATTCGGTACTACGTAATTACTTGATATCACCTTTGCTTTCTGTGCCCACTTGCATGCTACATACACGTATGCCACTCATCTACACCTTCATATACCCACATGCACCTTACTCTCACCCCTCCCCAGGAGGCGACCCCGCAGTGTCCCCCTGAAAACCCCCTTCCCGTATGTAATCCCCAACCCCCCCCCCCTTACTCACTCAGCCCAAGTCGTAGATTGATGAGAAACCCTAACGTTAACATTCTATACCCTTCCGAAAAATCCTTCTCCCATCTCCTCCCATACAGTTCTCTATTACGTACGATAAACCGTTACCGCTAGTACCCGCCTCCGCACCTCACAATTCCCCCTCCCCCTCATCACCCACGATATATATATATATAATCCACTATTATATAATCCAAAGCTCTTATAACACTCTCATCGAACCCTCCCACATCTAGGCTTAGTGCACGCAGAACCGACACCCCTCGGCCCCCCATCCCCTGTACTACCCTACTTAACCAATACCTAACACCCTCCAGTCCCCCACAAAAGTATACTGCATGGAACGCCGTCTCATCCTCCCCACAGATTCCACACCTTCCGCCCACAATTACCCCTCTGGTTCTTAAAACCTCCCCCGACGGTAGTATGCCATGCAAAAAACGATACATTACCTCCCTTACCCTAGGCTTTAACTTCAACTTGCTAAACCTATACCAAATACTCTTCCATGCGTACATGGGGAACAATCCCTCAACTGGTACAACAATCCTGTCTACAAGCAGCTTACACAAAACCCCTACTCGAATTTTCCTAGGTTCTCTAACCAACATCAAAGCCCTCAAAATAGTTTCACATTCCCTCAACTCCACACCACCATACAACTTACCCAACCTATCATATACTTTTCCCAGCTGCCCTCCACTCACACCTTCGCGCAAAACCTCCCATTTAAGAAACACACATTTAATCCTTCTCAGATCCATCAACCCCAACCCACCCTGGCGCACAGGTAACATTACAACCTCTCTCCTCAGCCAATCGCACCTTGAACCCCACAAAAAGTTAAACACTCGTCTCAGAATTCCCACAATCGCCGTCCCTGTTAATGGGAACACGGCTGCTACGTGCCAAACCTTACTATACAATAATACATTTATAACAATCACTCGTTGCACGAGAGTCAGATGATGAGGTCGCAATGCACCCAGACGCCCCTGAATCCTTTCCATTAATCTATTCGAGTTTTCCTCTCGAGCAGCGTCCAAATCATCCTTATAGGTGATACCACAAATTTTTAAAGACACCGTTTGTTTTCTCACAACGTTACATCTCCCCCTCCCCCTTCCACCCAATCACCCAACCCCATGATCATTGACTTCTCTCTATTTACCTGCATCCCTGTTGCATTTCCGAACTGTTGCACAACATCATCCAAAACACCCAATGCCATCCCCTCCCGAACCAGGACTGTTGTATCGTCTACGTATCCTATTATTCCCGGCCACACATTCCCGACCCCCCCCCCCCCATACCTCCACTCGTGTCACATACACAACGTTCAACCATTCTATAGAAGGGGTCCTGAATGCACGCAAACATTTGTGACATGGGACACCCCTGCCTTAGTCCCCTACCCATTACTATCTCCTCCCCCAAGCATCCATTAATCTGTACCCTCATCTTGGCTCCATTGTACAACGTGGTTACCCAATTAACTATTTCTTCCCCATAACCCTGCCTCCTAAGTATAGCTCCCAATGCTCCTCTTTCCACCCTGTCATAGGCCCCCTGCCAGTCTAAAGCCAACAACGCCGCCCTCCCTCCCCCCCTTTTGACTCCACAAAACTTCTCAGTATTCCATGACCCTCAATCATCGACCTTCCAGGCAAACCATACTGCGTTTTCGAAACCACTCTCCCTACCACACATTTGAACCGATTACCCAAGACTTTAGCGAAACACTTATAATCAGCACATAAAAGAGATATGGCACGGTACTCCTTGAGGGTGTGCTGCCCCTTACCCTTCTGAACCAACACTACAACTGCTGTTGCTTGCTTGTCCCCCATCACACCCTTCTCCTTCATCTGATTAAATAACCTACCCATGAAACCCCTTATCACCTCCCAATGTTGGAGATAAAATTCAGCCAGGAGACCGTCTATTCCCGGTGCTTTGCCTTTCCTCATTCCCCTTAAAGCCAACTCTATTTCCTCCTCTGTTATTACCCCCCCTAAAGCCTTTCTATCACTATTCCCTAAATTACATGTCACATACTCACACACCTTCTCTAAATCCACATTTCCCACCTTCCCACTTGTCCAATACCCTTCATACCATTTATCCGCATACGCACACATTCCTTTTGTAGTTAGTATCTCCTGACCCATTCTATAACCCCCCGCCATCTCGTGTACCTCTAACCTCGGAATAGCTGTAACCTGCTGTCTTTGTTTTTGACGTCGCAACACACACGCCGATGGTTTGTCACCCCAAAGCACCTCCTCTACCCCTGCCTGCACCCTTACCGCTTGAAACCTCTCATTTTGTAACTCCCTCAGTCTCCCCTTGACCTCGACAATTTCATCCATAGGATAGTTGCCCCCCACAGCCCCCTTCCCATAACAGCCCCTTAACCTGTCCTCCAGATAATTTGAAAGCCCATATTTAAAATCATTTATACGTTTGCCCACCCCCACATAATATTTCCTAATCCTTTCCTTGGCAACACAATCCCACCATTGTACGACATCTTCCACTCCCTGTGCCTCCTCGCTAAGCTCCTTCCATAGGACAGAAAATCCCTCTAACCCCTCCTCATCATTCAATGCACTTATATTTAATTTCCAGTAACTCCTGTATATTTCTGCAAGCTCCTCCCACCCAACCTCCACCAACACTGCTCTATGATCTGACCATGCTACTTCAACAGTTTTGAAAGCTCTCACTACAACCCCGTGAGAAAGATACACTCTATCTAACCTCGCTGCATACCCTCTCCTAACAAATGTATGCTCTGTCTCCCACGCCCCCCCCCCTCGAATGCGTCTCTTAACCTAATATCCCTCAATAAATCTTGTAGGGCCACCGACACATAACCTGCCCCTTTCGGTTCCACATCAGCCCTCCTAATGACGCAGTTCCAATCACCTCCTACTATTGCCACCTCCGGTAATGCACGGAAAAAAAACACAAGGTCCTCGCACACAAACTCCTGCTTCACCTGTACGTTATTCTCTGCAGGCGCATATACGCTAATAAAAGCCACACGTTTCCCCATCCACAAACCATCTACGCGCAACACCCTTCCCCCTCCCCCCCCCCTCACTTCTCTGCAAAACAAACGGGCTCGCCTCCCTAATTAATATACCCACCCCCCCTTTCAAACGGGCAGATGGCAGGGTTACCACCTGAAACCCCTCCATCTCCAACACCCTACCCTCCTTAAAATTGTGCTCCTGTATGAACACAACATCCACTCTAAATTTATTCAGAAACATTCGAAACCATTCTCTCTTTACACTATTACACAAACCATTAACGTTTACTGTCATACACCGGAGGCCTATTAAAGTTTCCACCCCTGCCTCCTCTCTTCACTCTTCCGATGGCCACCAGAACGTGTGGGACCACTTGTCACCTGCACACTTCCCTCTCTCCCCCCCCCGTCGTTCGGTGCCTCCGGTCATGGCCACCACTACCTTCACCTTCTGCCCATATTTGCTTCCCAGTCTGCTGCGCTGGCGTTAGGACATCATCTGAATCCGATGCAGCGGCTCTCTTTCTTGTGACAGGCGCATCCTCCATGGCTTGGTCTGGGGATGCCTCACAATGTACCTCTACCTCCACTGTACACAGTGGCAAAGATCTCGGTGACACCTCAGTCACGCTGTCACTCCCGTCGTCCGAATAGTTCTGTTTTTGATGCCCCACAGCCTTCACCTCGTCTTCTACCACCCTGTCAGGAGCAGCCATCTCCTCAGGCGGTGACAAGGACTTCAGAACCTCGGCTAATTCCTCCTCAAGTTCCAACACTTCCTCCTGTACTTTTTGCTCAACCCGATCCACTGGAAGTGTGTCTGGACCAGGTGACTGGTAAGGGCCTCACCCTCTCCCCCAGCCTTATACGCCTCATCCACTATCTCGCTCCATAGACGACCACGCCCTCCTTCACATCGTTGATCAACGCCTGCTTCGCCCGGTGTAGAAGCGGATGTCTCCGCCCCTGGGCCAGGAGCTCGTTGCCGCTTCCCACACTCCGCCGCTATGTGATCATATTCCCCACATAGTCGGCATGTACGCCTTTGCCCCGCGTATGACACCATGACCTGTGTCCTGAATTCCTTTAGGTACACGTAAGACGGTATGGGGTGTCGCAATGTCATTTTTAGGTTAAAAGTGCCCTCCGGCATACCTGTGTAGGCACCCGACACCCACTTACCATGCTGGGCCAAATGAACAGTTCCGTATTCCTCAAAAACTTTTCTGATATCTGTCTCATCCGCCTCAAAGGGGACATTACGCAGTTTAATCCATGTATAATGTATGGATACATCGATCATCCTCACACGCACAGCTGGTGTTGCATCAAGACTTACGTCCTGAAAACGGTTGACCAACGACTCATAAACCGTTGCTGAGAGCAGTTTCACAAAAAATCTACGTGCTCCGTTCAATGCTACGCCGTACAACTCTCCATCCTGAATTCCATACGTGTCTCTGATGATTTTAGGTAGTAATACCTGGGCTGACGCTGGCGTTATTGCCCCACTGAGAAGTTCAACACCGACAGTGTTAATCCTGCGTCTATAACTGCACGCCATGTTGACTAATGGTAGTTCTCCTGGTCTAACGACAGAGGCGCGACAAGCACCACCTCACACTACTGCTGTCAGGGAACTGAAGTGCGTTTGCGCAGGAGGTCTGCACGGCCCAATAGCGATGCAGACAATCCTACTGCATTTGAAACTTATGCAACACTCTGCACTATTCATTTGCGTTCACTGTGGTAGAAAGGGCTGAGCTTCTGGCACGCAGGAATACCTTTTTATAATCGCACAGCTGAAAAACGTGTAAATCTGAATTTACTTCTTAGTAGGTGAGGCGGATAAGGGATTGCAAGCAAATCACAGGACGGGTGGAGATCGAACCCATGGCAGGAGAGTCGTAAAACTGGCCCCACCCATTCTGTGATTTGTGATTTAACATTGTTAATTGTAAGGCTGGCCCGTGAGAGTCTCTACCGGGAGCCTTGATGGCGATCGACTCCTCGCAGGGTAGAAAAAAATAATTATGACTTCTCTAGTTTGGGATGGATTCACTTGATTAAATCCTTCATGGATTAGTAGCATCAATGAGAAAGAAATATTTTTTCCACCTATTTTTGGTAGAGGGCGACTACAATCATAAAATCGGAATACTGATGTTCTTACGATTTTTCTAGAGCCAAATACGTGAGGCTCTGTTCCTCACAACTGCTATAAAGGGGCACATTTGTGAGGCTTATTTCTTCTCTTAGGGGTGGGAAAAAATGATCATGTGCAATATTGTCAAGCCTCGTGCTAGTGCAATTGAAGTGCACCTTGCAACAGAAAGTTGCAGCATGACAAAAGACTGAATCACTCCCTGGTTTAACTCCGCAGGTCCAAGCACGAAACTTGAAAAAAAAATAATCACACGAATGACTACAATTACCAGTGTACATAAATACTTTTATTGACACAGTTAACAAATCACAAGTACAGAATCATTACTTGCTCCGGTAATATATCACACAAGGTACATTGCCTGAGTGTAAAGGGTATAATATCAGTAATCAATCACTGCGATAAAATCGTCTATATGTGCTTGAAATACTCAAATGGTACAGAATATTATGAGCTATGACAACAAGGGATGTAGTACGGGGCACAAGTCTAGGTATGGGCCATAAAATCAACAGTCGGCTACTGAATTAGAAAATAACATCTACACGCGCATTAAATCCTCTAAAACATATATGCTAAATCATCAGTGGTGCGTAAAATGGCATGAGATATTATAAGCTACAACTCTGACAAACGCAGAGTGTTGCACAAGGGAGGCCGGGCTTCCTGCAACTACATAAAATGAAACATACTTTCGTGGATCCACATTTCGCAAGTTCCTGGCACACCGTTGCAACTGCAGGAATTGAATTATTCTGCAAAGAGTTTAGTCCTTTTTCTCCTCCAACCATGAAGACATGGATCGGGTTCCTGACATGTTGGGCCTTGAGCAGACACCCACACACCTGTCTGGAGCACCGCTCTTGGACAGTCTTGGCACAGCACAGTCTGAGATGGTAAATGTCACTGCACGTGTTAGTTTCTGCTCAACATTTTCTTCCTCATTACATTGCCTGGCATCGACCCTCTTCAGTAGATCTGGATGAAGAACACTCCCAAGAACTTGAACCTCCAATTGTTAAATCAAGTTGAATAAATTCATGATTCATCAGAACAACTACTGCATCTGTGATATTTATTGAATACCTTTTCCAGGCTTTGAAGCCCTTTCCTTGTTTTAGCATCCCATCAGAGCCGATGTGGGATTGCATGCAGTGAGAACCACAAAGTGAAAAAAAAACTGCAATTCCCTCAGATTTCAGGGCATCTGTCAGTTCTTTGATGTTGATGACGCATTTTTCATTGACTGAACTGAAACGGGGAAAAATAATGTAGCAGAATGACGATTACATCAGAATTAGAGTTATACATCACCACATTTGAAGCTCCGCAGGAAAGACATGATAGACAATTCGTGTGCCAGCTTCCTCAATCCTTAGCCAGCATTTCATCTCCCGAACCTCGATGTGTAACTCTGTCAATAAAATATTTTAATGTGTTTTAATCACACAGTTGTCGGTGTATACTGTCATTAATATATATGTCTGATAGTCGCCAGGAGTGATGTACAGGTGTCCTGGGAAGTGTAATCAACGATTAGCCTCATCCCCAAGAATACGGCGACGTTCCATCTTGTCCGTACTGTTATGGAGAGAGTCAGATCAATCCTGTGGAATTCATGCCATTGACCCCACTGTCAGGTGGTTGCTATGCCCACGCTCGTCTCGAGTCCTATATGGGCAACAGTCGATACAAGTCTCATGTGATGTGCAGCTGTGGCACTTATCTCATTTTTGTCTGAAAGTGTAATTAAAATGATCTATTGTAAAGACAATAGGTTCAAGGTCTTGTATCTTTTCCACAGAGAGCAGTAAATTGCCCTCTCGATGTGCAAGGAGAACCATACAGAAAATTGCCAACACTTTCAAGATTTGTTTTTTCAATAATGCAACCTAGTCTTCCTGTATAATTTCAGACCTGCTTCCCAATGAACATCTTGCAGAAACTTTCTTAATTAAACACACATACGAGTAAGGGAATAGATGGGCATACCTTGATTTCGTGATATTAGTTGCTTTTAAAGGGCACTGTTTGTCGCTGTCGACGAGGTACCTGTCGCCATCTTGGCCGCAGACCATCCAATGGGTCATCTGCTTTCAACCTTTGTTTTTCAGTGAACAGCCGGTAATGCATCACATATTTCCCACATTTTCACGATAGGACTATCGGTGCTTATTCATTATTACATCGGTTTGTCTCCAGTAATCACGGTAATTCGATTAGGATTTAGGAACATAAATGTCCATCTAACTAATTTCACTGCATGTCGCATTGTGTGTTGATGACGGAAGTCTGAAAGGGAACCAGACCTCACAGGCATGGCACTGCTGGATGACTATGTTGCATATCTTGGCATTTTGTCGGTCTTCGTTGATTTACGGATTGCTGCCTGTTTTTCTTCCTTTGATTGTTGATTGTCGAGGATCTGTTTAACGTGGAATGTTCACATCTAGTTTACTGGGAGAGAAATGAGTGAGGCTATGAGTCAATGGAGTGATCGTTGCATATTTCCATGCTTGAAACAGTGAGACAGGATGGATTATTTTTGACATTGTCAAATGATCCAACTGAGAATAGTCCCTGACGAAGACTGGGAGGACAAACAGCTTCTTCACCGGCAAATTGCTTAACCACATCCTGGCCCATCTTCTAAAGTGCAACGTTTGATGACAATGCACAAAAATTCTAAGTTTGGCTAACTCATCTACCAGTAGGCTGCTCCTAAATTGTGAATGAGGAATGCTTGAATGATGAGACTGGAAACGAGGACTTGGTGTAGTTGATTGTTACAGTATTCTGCACATAGAATAAAAAAGAAACAAGCTAAGCAGTTTAGAGTCTCGTGCTCACATGAGAGGTCTGCTCAAAAGATGGACCATACTTGATCATTCCTATGAGGATCTTGAAGGAATCAGGATTGTTGCTTCCTCACATCTTTCCTGAGATATGTGATTGTCACAAGATATGCGAGACTATGGCTTATATATCCTCTGGGGAGTGATGTCACATGTGGGGTGTAAAGCTAATCGAGTGTGGATTTGTGCACTGCACGAGACCTACTGGCCTATGCTCGGCTTATGTTTTAGTGTGAGATGGGCTATGAGGGCAGATAAACACCCCTTTGCTTTGTTTGATAATGTTAGTTACTTTAATAACCGATGATTCTAGGCATCGTCTCCTCAGTTTGCCTTGATTCTGGTACAGAAGTTCAGCTTTATCACACGTCATGAGATGTGAATGTGAGTTGAGATGCTGTGGGAAGGCACTATGTTATTACCAGTATGAAGAGAACGTGTCTATGTTCCTGTATACTGACAGACTTCTAACTGATGTAAGTATGTTCGTAGTTTTCTCACGGAATTTTGTACACCCTTGCGTACATGGGCCCGGTTTATTAAGTCGAGGTTCTTTCGACATCCGTATGGTATTTGGGAGACTACCGCGACCTCACTTCTGTATTTCTGAAAGATAGGGAAGATACAGTATGCGCAACGACACCTGTGGGTAACTTGGATCTTCGAGCTTTGTCTTTCCTGCTTCTGGGGCTGCAGTATATATCTACAACTTCATGCTTGTAGAATGGTGGAAACTTGCGGCAAGTTTGGTAGCAATAAAGGAATATATGACTGACAAATTGATGAATGAGACATAGGTGCAACAGCACATCCATTCAAAATCAGTTACTTCCATTCACTCCCAACTAACAAGCTCACACAAGCCTGCTGGATGCTCAAGCCACTGAAACCCTAAAACCATTCCTGGGACGACCCCAGTCTCTTCTACCTTCCACCCTAGACTTATTCAACCCTCTTCGTCAGCCAATCCCTGTCCATCTCGGATCTCCCATATCTGACTTACATTCTCTCGAGTGGTTTGAGTTTGACTTGTTCTCCGATCTTCTTTATATTTTCTTTATTCTTCCGTGACATAGCAACTGAAATTTAGCCTATAGACATAACCGAACTTCCTCAACAATCTTTCCTCCAGTTTCTTGTGTGGTACCGTGTCGAAAGCTTTCTTACAGTTCAAGAAGATGCAGTCTACCCATTCCTCTCTCTCCTGTCTTATTTCTTTTACTGTCATAAATCTCCACTAGGTTTGTTCATTCCTTTCTAGATGCTCCACCTAGAAAGTGTGGAGTGTGTTTGTGTATATAATTGTGTGTGTGTGTGTGTGTGTGTGTGTGTGTGTGTGTGTGTGTGTGTGTGTGTGTGTGTGTGTGTGTGTGTGTGTATCTGTGTGTGTACATTTACCTGGGTGAGATTCCTGGTGTTGATCTCCAGCTTCTGGGCTCGCCTCTCCAGCTCCTACCCTTCCTCCCTGCTTCTCCCTCTCTTTCTTTTTATTTTCAGCTTTGACTATCACCGTCTATGTACCTACCTGCTTGTGTGTCTCAGTGCTTACTTTCCACTTCCTATTCCCCTCCCACCCTCTCTCATTTATTCTGCCTGTTCCATTATTTTCTCTCTCACCTTCTCTTCCTCTTTCCTTCCAGCCCCTTGCATATATTTTGTCTCCTCTAAATTCCCCCTCTCGGTCTCTCTCTCTTCCTCTCATTCGCAATAAAAATCAAAGGGGTGAGACAGGTGCCGGTGCAGGGAAACATAAGCTCTTCCAGAATGTCTGAAGTAAATAATATTATTGTCATCCATATGTTGGTTATTACTAATGAGATATATATATATATATATATATATATATATATATATATATATATATATATATATATATATATATATATATATATATATATATGCAATAAGATCACAGTAAACAGGTGATTTCAGAATATGCAAAACAACCACTGTGAAAGAATGAAGAACCTACGAACCTTGTTCCAAGGTTCGTAGGTTCGAGTCTCCTTCAGCCAGAGATCAGTGTTTGTGTATATTTCGCCTGCTCTTGCGAATTCCTTGCATTGTTTAAATCTCTAGTAGGGGTGATGCATGCAGGGGATGAGATGAAAAGCTGTAAGCCTTCTCCCTGAAAGCTGGCTGCCTTGGATCAAAGTCTAGCGCAAGCTGGATTCCAAGGTATTGGTCCAGTGTGGGTAGATTGGTAAAGCACTGCGTACCTTGTTCCAAGGTTCGTAGGTTCGAGTCTCCTTCAGCCAGAGATCAGTGTTTATATATATATATATATATATATATATATATATATATATATATATATATATATATATATATATATGTCGTGCCGAATATGTAAAACTGGTCAATTAGCAAGAACTCATTTAAAATTAAGTCCTTTCTGAAATTTTCTCTTATACGTTTAAAGATGTATTTTTTTCATTAATGTTAATGTAAAAATTTTTAATTTTGCACCAGAAGAATCTTAGAAAACTTACCTAACCTTATTATAACAAGAGCAATTTATTTTAGCCTAACCCAACTAAATATATTTTAGATTTGTTTACAATAATTTAATACTAAACAAACACAGTGAAATAAAAATTTTTTCGTTAGGTTCAGAATGAATTTGGTGAAATTATTGCATACATAAATTTTCACTTGTCCTATATGGCAAGATGAGCGTTGCTATTTAAGCCAAGTTCGCAAGTTCTGCCCATTCGGCACGACATATATATATATATATATATATATATATATATATATATATATATATATATATATATATATATATATATATATATATATATATTTACCTGGGTTCTAGAGAGATGTGAGTTATGTCATAGAAGGTAGTGTACCTTATATCAGAATTGACAAATATTATTTGCATGAGCACTCCCGAAGCAAACTGATCTCAACCTACACACACCATTTCATAAAATTTTTGACATTAAAAAAGTGTAATAAAATATAAAATTTATTGGCTGAGTATTTATTATCCTTGATTCATGATATATTCCATAGAATATCGACATTTAATTTTTTAGAAGGATTAATAAAATACTCGTTAACCAAAGAATAGTATAAAATACTAATGAAACCTAGGGACCATTCATGCACCCCTGGTCACACACAGGGCCACGGGGGCGTTGACCCCCAAGAACCTCTCCATGTATACCCCTTACTGAGATTCCATTCACTCTCCCACGGGGTGCATGACCCCCCTGTTGCATAACCCTGGGTTAGAGCTAAGGCAGGGTTGTCCTCCCTTAGCACCGTCGGTTATCCGACTCAATGTAGTTCAACTCTTGATACAGTAATTAAAGGCACAAAGTTTAGCGGTGAAAAAAATATGAATACAAAGTTGTATTTGCAACACGTAAAAGTTAATAAACTACTGCTTTTTTAAAACATGAAAAATGACACAAAATTTATTAAAAATGTTTTAAAACTAATAACAATAAAGAGATGAAATGCACAATACCGTGACTAGAATGATGAACAAATAACCCGCACATAGCAGAGAGGGAAGCTAAAGACGACGTTTCGGTCCGACTTGGACCATTTACAAGTAATGACCCCAAGTCGGATCGAAACGTCTTTGTAAGGTTCTCTCTCCTACGTGCGTTTTTTTTTTTTGTTTAATAACAACATCTTATCTGTTCAAATTATTGTGTCCCGTTCACTCACATTTCTCAAATATAATAGCACAGATATTTCTATAGTAATAAAGAGGTATTTAAATACCATACAATGGCATTTTATTTTTACACAGTCTTTTGTGACTAAACACAGGTATTTTATTAAAATAAACAGGTGTTTAGCGACTATACAAAGGCATATTATATTTAATAACAGATGCATTGCGACCAAACACAGGTATTTTTAATAATACACAGATGATTTATAAAGTGTGTAAGAGCTATATGACAATACAGGTGTTTTAAGACCATGTAGAAGTGTCTAAGACCATTTTCGGAAAATTTATGACCAAACACATTACATTAATTGCATACATTACCGAAGTATGAGTATGGAACATGTATAATTCCTGTGTATCTTCACTGTGAAGACGCACCCCTAGCCAATGATTATTTCTTAATTCAATACATAGACTAGGTGGAAAAATAGATACAAATGCAGTATATTCCGATCCTTTCTTGACTCTTTCGTTTTCTTGCCTATCTTTTTCTGTACTGTATACCCTTTATCTGCACAGATTAGGTACCGGAGACAGTGAAAGAGGAGGCATTCGGTTCCACAGTCTTAGCGCATCGACGACCGAGGACTGTACTCTTGACTCCGAATCAAGAAGTGGTGAACCTACATTTTTGGGGCCCTGAAGCTTGAACTGGTTTGGGGCCCCTTTCGCAGCCCCTTCTGATACAGTAGACTCAAAAATTTCAAGCAATATTGACTAAAGTAGCCTCTGGGGCCCGTCAGGGATTAGGGGCCCTGAAGCTTAAGCTTCATTAGTGTCGTAGTAAATCCACCCCTGGAATCATGACCAATATTCTGCACAAAAGCATAGGTTGTAAAAAAAAAAATCTAGAACCATTTAACAAATTACGTATCTATAATATGGAAGTTCACGGTTAACCTTCACTTAATCTTTTTCCTTCGAGCAAAATAGGATAATATCTAAATGCATAGACCAAACGGGTGGAAAAAAAAAAACATCACAATGCGGACGAACACGCCTCGATGCTGTACAAGGAAGTTGGTCCACAAGAAACACGCTCGCTCAAGTATGAAAGGATTCAAGGCACGGGAGAGATCACATAACTATGCCATAAATTTCACGAGACATGGGAAGACAATGAGAAAGATACACACACCCCAGGAGACTCACAAGGTAAGCCACATTCCCCTTGTGACAAGGCCACGACGCACCCAGTGGTACACAGGGTCAGCCATGCTCTAACCTTGATAATAATGATAATAATAATAATAATAATAATAATAATAATAATAATAATAATAATAATAATAACATATATAATAAAAACAACAATAATAATAAAAATAATAATAATATTTATTTCTATAAGTACATGATACGACTTAAACAGACCTAGCTGACATCACTGACATACTATGTAGAAAGCCCCTGGTAATGCAGAACATTGGGGCAAATTAGGTTAGTCTTGTACCCTAGGATGCGACCCACACAAGCCAGCTAACGCCTTGGTGCTACGTCCTGCCTTCTGTGTAGTGCTTGCATTCTTGGCTAATAAAGCAACGATCATTTAGTCAAATAACGTCAGTGTTAATTCAGTGTTATAATATCCCATCGAAGATGAGTCTGAGCATTAGAAAATTAATGTATTTAATTCATGTTTCCTAACTAAATATGTAGGCTGATGCAAGACAACTGTGGGAAGGATTAATCTAAATTATATTGATAAAGTGCACGACAACTGCTTGACTAGTCTGAAACATCCATAAGTGCACGGTGACTACATGACTAGCCTGGTACGTAGGTAAGTGCGCGACAAATGAAGAACTTGCCTGATACGCACGTAAGTGGACGACAGCTGCATGACGATCCCTTTATGTACATAAGTGCACACAAACTGCATGACTTGTCTGATACGTACATAAGTGCATGACGTCAACATGATTGCCTGATACGTATAAATCTATATACATCTCACGTAACACTGCTGATGATATTCTATCACTGGATATTTTACCTACGCAACACAGCATTAACAAAACATAGTTTCAGAGGTTTCCTTTACTAACATGGCCTCTGTAACACTAAGACAATATACCATCAGTGTAGTATATTAACTTCGACCACAAATTCCCATAAGTGAGGATATCCCCGAGGCAACTCTCCCCTGTAATCAAAGAATAACATGAACAAATACCTGCACGTCTGTCTTCATTCTGAAGTTTGTACCACTTTAAAAATCGAACATTTTCTCACAGACAAGCTTCAGTAACAAAGGTAGAAGAGACGAAAGAAAAAGATCCTTCACTTCTGAAAACAACGACACAAGTTACAGAACAAGGATCTATTGGATCAATGTTTCGCTCTGGGTAGAACTTTATCAAGTCGCGGCTTGATTATGCTCTACCCAGAGAGAAATGTTCTCCCAGTAAAGGCTAGATCCTCAAACTTGTATCTTGTCCTTATACTTTTCCAGCAGTAATATGCAAGCTGGAGGCGCAACACGAACAAGAAGTGACGAAAAGACGATAGTAACAGTGAAATTCTTTATTTTTAACAACGTTTCGTCCATGAGCCGGCTGTTTGAGGTATCTTTTCGGCTATCTAAATTTCATCTAATCTTCAGCTCTGTCAGCATTTCCTGGAAAATACATTAATTAAAATTCTAAGCTCTAAGAGGGAGCTGGACATATTAAAATTAGTTACTGTCAACTATGCTATATAAGTGTAACCTTAATAAACTATTTTCTAACTAGCATACCAGGGTTGGAGAGCTTTACTTTCAGATGACTTAGAGAATTCATACTGATTTCTGGTCCCAAATTTAATAGAATCAGTTCTTCTAATGCAAAAAATATTAAGACTCTATATATTATCTCTGAGAATTGACCAGCGATGTTCAACATGTGTAACAATGGAGTTTAAAAGTGATTACTTAATAACAAAGTACGTTAACGAAAACTGAACCAACTCTAAGGCTAGATGTTTACTGTGTTACTTGGTAGAGCCGGATGCAAATCCACATTACATGATACAGAAGCTTAAGTTTAGTTTAATACCTTGATAATACACCCCATACCCATCCTTGGGCGGTAGTCAAAAGATTACAGAGGTATATAATGGGTCCAGGGACTGGACCCCAAAGTTATGATAGCTGAACAGTTACAAAGGTAATGAACTCCAGGTAGATCTGTGATACAGAAACCAGTTGTAAAACTCTATTATTAGAGGCTAATACAGAGAAACCCAAGTTGTGTGTTAACTTGCTGAGCTCACTCTTGACTAGGAGAGATGCTGTTTTCGAAGACTCTTGACTAGGAGAGATGCTGCTTTCGAAGACTCTTGACTAGGAGAGATGCTGCTTTCGAAGATTCTTGACTAGGAGAGATGCTGCATTCGAAGGCTCTTGACTAGGAGAGATGCTTCATTCGAAGACTCTTGACTAGGAGAGATGCTGCATTCGAAGACTCCTGACTAGGAGCGATGCTGCTTTCGAAGACTCTTGACTAGGAGAGATGCTGCTTTCGAAGACTCTTGACTAGGAGAGATGCTGCTTTCGAAGACTCTTGACTAGGAGTGATGCTGCTTTCGAAGACTCTTGACTGGGGGAGATGCTGCATTCAGAAACTCTTGACTAGGAGAGATGCTGCATTCGAAGACTCTTGACTAGGAGAGATGCTGCTTTCGAAGACTCTTGACTAGGGGAGATGCTGCTTTCGAAGACTCTTGACTAGGGGAGATGCTGCATTCGAAGACTCTTGACTAGGAGAGATGCTGTTTTCGAAGACTCTTGACTAGGAGAGATGCTGTTTTCGAAGACTCTTGACTAGGGGAGATGCTGCATTCGAAGACTCTTGACTAGGAGAGATGCTGCTTTCGAAGACTCTTGACTAGGAGAGATGCTGTTTTCGAAGACTCTTGACTAGGAGAGATGCTGCTTTCGAAGACTCTTGACTAGGAGAGATGCTGCATTCGAAAACTCTTGACTAGGGGAGATGCTGCATTCGAAGACTCTTGACTAGGGGAGATGCTGCTTTCGAAGACTCTTGACTAGGGGAGATGCTGCATTCGAAGACTCTTGACTAGGGGAGATGCTGTATTCGAAGACTCTTGACTAGGGGAGATGCTGTATTCGAAGACTCTTGACTAGGAGAGATGCTGTTTTCGAAGACTCTTGACTAGGAGAGATGCTGCTTTCGAAGACTCTTGACTAGGAGAGATGCTGCATTCGAAAACTCTTGACTAGGGGAGATGCTGCATTCGAAGACTCTTGACTAGGGGAGATGCTGCTTTCGAAGACTCTTGACTAGGGGAGATGCTGCATTCGAAGACTCTTGACTAGGGGAGATGCTGCATTCGAAGACTCTTGACTAGGGGAGATGCTGTATTCGAAGACTCTTGGGTAGGAGAGATGCTGCATTAGAAAACTCCTGGGTAGAAGAAATGCTGCAGTAACCGGAGAGAGAGAGAGAGAGAGAGAGAGAGAGAGAGAGAGTCATAGCCAGCCTGGGGGTGCAAGAGAAGGTGTCGCTGGTAGAATTAGATTACTGTTTTGCTAACACGATCTGGAGGTGTGTGTTGGGGAGCACTCGGACACGGCGCCTGCTGCCACGAATGCTCAAGTGTGGAAGTGCGTGAGGGGACGTGGGGAAGGGGAGAGGAAGGTTGAGATGGGGAAGAGAAGGTGGGGAGGGATATAGAAGTGGAGGACGTGTGGAGGGGAAAGTGAGAGAAAGGGAGCTGCAAGGAGAGCAGAAGCCGACGGAAAGGTTTGCAAGGGGCGAAGTTGAAGGAAGGGTTGAGTAGGTGAAGTGTTTCCACAAAGATACCCAAGTGTTATACATGTGTCTAATTCATCTATTTGTCAGTATTGTAAAACCATTAATACAATAAGAGGTATTTCACGAAAAGCAAATCTGGGAATGGTCGACATATACAGCTGACCAGAGCTGTTGAGCATGTCAACAGCGGAGTGGAACTTTCTCTATTTGCAGTACACCAGCGTTGAATATTTAAAACCAGTCGCATGGTTTTAAATTTTTAACCAAAAGCAAAGAAAAGAGTTTCAGGCCACAGCTTAAAGGTGCTCTGGGATTTCCTAAAATGACTTTATTCGGAACATTAAACCGGATGGTTGGTAACCCAGGATAAGCAAGGAAAGCTGCTTAGCGTAGCTTATTTCCGCTTAAGCCTTTCCCAGAATGCGACCCACAACAGTCTACTAACATCACGGGACCTCCCTATGTTGGCTAAAAAAAAAGTGCATTAAGGTATAAAGAAATATTTCCAAAACCTCGAGGTTCAGTCACTGAGACTCGAGTAATAGACGATGTTTGATGCCTCTAGTCTGTTGTCTAGGGTTACCTCCGCTAGTCTACAAGCTACTAGTCCACTTGTAAGTAATAGTTTTTAATTACCTCATTAGATACAATGATACCTTGTTACCACACTTGAATACTTCCAGCAGGTACAAGAGTTACTTCAAAATAGAACTGGAGTGTTTTCTTTCATAGGATGTGAGTCCAGTAGGTACTGAAATTCCTTAAACATAGGACTGGAGTGTTTTCTTTCAAAAAGATATAACAGTCAAGAAGGTATTGGAGTTTCTTAAACTCAGAAGTGGAATACTTTCTTACACATGATACGACACTCTAGCATAACTGGAGTGTTTTAACATTTTTTACCCCCTGGATGCGACCCACAATTATCGACTAACACACAGGTACTTAATTTACCGCAAGGTGGGCAGGAGTAACAAGGGTCTGAGGAATCTTGCCCATAAGTTTTTCCCTGCCAGGAAATCGAACCCTTAGCAACTGAGAGACATTTTTTTTTTACCAGTAAGCTTCGTGGCGTCTCTGTAGGCAATAGTGATGACGGGAAAAGAAAAGTTTTTTCCCCTCCATGGGATTATTATTGAGGGAGGGAGTGAGGAGGGGACAAATGTCTCAAGAGGGTGAAATCAGAAGAGAAGTGGTGGAGAGGGACTAGGAAGACTGAGAGGTAGTAATGAAGGGGAGAAGAAAGCAAGGGGAGAGGTGGTGAGGTAATAGTGAGTTTGTAAGGAATAAAAGTAGGAAAGGGACCAGGTAATAGAAGGAATGATTCTTATCGTTACTGTATTTCCTTATTTGTCTCTATTCTGTTGTATGAAGCATGTGTGTGTGTATGTGTGTGTATGTGTGTGTGTGTATGTGTGTGTGTGTATGTGTGTGTGTGTGTGTGTGTGTGTGTGTGTGTGTGTGTGTGTGTGTGTGTGTGTGTGTGTGTGTTCGCGCGCGCGCGCGTGTATGTGTGTGTGTACTCACATAATTGTACTCACCTAATTGTAGTTGCAGGGGTCGAGACTCAGCTACTGGCCCCGCCTCTTCACTGAACGTTACTAGGTTCTCTTTCTCCATGCTCCATGATCTTTATCATACCTCGTCTTAAAGCTATGTATGGTTCCTGCCTCCACTACATCACTTGCCAGACTGTTCCACTTCCTGACCACTCTATGACTGAAGAAATGCTTCCTACTTCCCTGTGACTCATCTGAGTCTTCAACTTCCAAGAGTGACCCCTTGTATCTGTGTCCCATCTCTGGAACAGCTTTTCTCTGTCCACCGTGTCTATTCCACGTAGTATTCTGTATGTCGTTATCATGTCTCCCCTATCCCTCCTATCCTCCAGTGTCATCAGGCCGATTTCCCTTAACCTTTCTTCGTAGGACATTCCCCTTAGCTCTGGAACAAACCTTGTTGCAGACCTTTGCACTTTCTCTAATTTCTTAACGTGCTTGACCCGGTGCGGGTTCCAAACTGGTGCTGCATACTCCATTATGGGTCTGACGTACACGGTGTACAGTGTCTTGAAAGATTCCTTACTTAGGTATCGGAATGCTAATCTCAGGTTTCCCAGGCGCCCGTATGCTGCAGCAGTTATGTGTGTGTGTGGGGGAAGGGGTTGGCAACATTTAGTTATTATTGTTACTTCAGTTTGTTTCTCTATAACGTTCACAAGAAATGTTCCTTACTTGGAGGGGGTTTCGGAGGGTCAACGCCCCCGCGGCCCTGTCCGTAACCAAGCTAGGAAAACGAAACTAGCTTTGTACTTCTCTATCCAGCTAAAACGTACAGAAATGGAATTCATTGTATACTGTGAATAAATATACCCACATGTTTCATATATACACACATGTCATGTATACTTACTTTCTTCACTCAGAGGCAATGCCTCACGCACTGTAAAAAAAAATGTTTTTCAGAAAGGTTTTAGCGTCTGACTCTGCATTTTTACACGAGGGTTTGACTTGAACAGATTTTTTCCCCCGAGTTAACTAGCTGCCTTGTTTGTAAACTTACTGCTGGTATTTATTTATTTTATCTTTTGTTCGTTATTTTATATGTCAGTGATCGTTTTATTTATCATTCATTGCTTTATTTACATATTTTCTCTAAAATAATAATAATAATAATAATAATAATAATAATAAGAGGAAGAAGAGGAAGAAGAGGAAGAAGAAGAAGAAGAAGAAGAAGAAGAAGAAGAAGAAGAAGAAGAAGAAGAAGAAGAAGAAGAAGAAGAAGAAGACGAAGACCCAAAAAGAAAAACGAAAGTTTCTCTTTTTAAATTAAGTAATTTATACAGGAGAAGGGGTTACTAGGCCGTTGCTCCCAGCATTTTAGTCGCCTCTTACGACACGCATGGCTTACGGAGGAAGAATTCTGTTCCACTTCCCCAAAGGAAATAAACAAGAACAAGAACTAGAAAGAAAATAGAAGAAAATGCCAGAGGTGTGTGTATATATATGTTTGTACATGTATGTGTAGTGTGACCTAAGTGTAAGTAGAAGTAGCAAGACGTACCTGAAATCTTGCATGTTTAAGAGACAGAAAAAAAACACCAGCAATCCTACCATCATGTAAAATAATTACAGGATTCTGTTTTACACTCACTTGGCAGTACGGTAGTACCTCCCTGGGCGGTTGCTGTATACCAACCTACTACCTACAATATATATATATATATATATATATATATATATATATATATATATATATATATATATATATATATATATATATATATATGTAGTGCCGAATATGTAAAACTGACCAATTAGCAAGAACTCATTTAAAATTAAGTCCTTTAAAAAATTTTCTCTTATACGTCTAAAGATATATTCTTTTCATTAATGTTAATGTAAAAATTTTTAGTTTTGCACCAAAAGAATCTTAGAAAACTTACGTAACCTTATTATAACAAGCGCAATTTATTTTAGGCTAATCCTACTAAATATATTTTAAATACGTTTACAGTAATTTAATACTAAACAAACATAATGAAATATATTTTTTTCGTTAGGTTTTGAATGATTTTTGCGAAATTATTGCATACACAAATTTTCGCTTGTCCTATATGGCAAGATGAGTGTTGCTATTTATATATATATATATATATATATATATATATATATATATATATATATATATATATATATATATATATATATATATATATATATATATATATATATTAGTGGAACCTCTGGTCACGAACGCTTCCGAACACGAACAAATTGGTTCACGACGAAAAACATTCGCCAAAATTTTTGTATCTGGTCACGAACACATAATCGGGTGTCGAACAAACACAGCCGAGCCAATTTTCACATTCCGCGCCATTTTTTTTTCATGCGCTGATTTTCCCCATTTCCTGTTGTGTACACCTAAGAAAGGCCCTCGCCTTGTAGTTGGTCTCGGTCAGACGTTCGTTCATTCGCTGTGAACTCGAGGATAAGGGATAAAGTACCATCCTCTTATCCCCTCCTGGGTACTTACATTAGAGAAATCGTAGTGTAGTACAGTGCTAACTGTGATATACACTCGTAATACACCACAACATTAAGTTTATTCAGGTATACACAAATGCAGTTACATAGATTTTCATACATAGCGACATATGTGTAGAGAACCAAGGATACCACTAAAACCGTCAGAGTAACTCATTTTCTCGTTTTGTTTCTCGGTGGGCGTTCGTTTTCGTCGATTATCTCGATTATTATAAATTACAGTAATTACGACCGTGATAAATTCGGGTAAGCAGTAGGTAGTGGACAAACAGCTTCTCGCAGTGCCAGTACCCTGTTAGGGCTTGCCGTATATGATTTTTGGTAAATACTTTTTTTTCAGGGTTTTTACAATGTTCATTTTATACTAAAATTCACTATTTTAGTGCTTAAAAATCTTGAAAAGCAATATTTACATACAGTTCGTAGGGGTTTGGAAGAGAGTAATCGTATTTACATACAATCCAATGGGGAAATTAGGTGCGGGTCACGACCAAATTGGGTCGCGACCAGAGTTTTGGAACGAATTATATATATATATATATATATATATATATATATATATATATATATATATATATATATATATATATATATATATATATATATATATATATATATGTATGTATATATGTCGTGCCGAATAAGTAAAACTTGCTATTTTTACTTGCAAGTTTTACCTATATGGAACGACATATATATGTTGTGTGTGTGTATTTATATATGAGGGATCGTATAGGAAAAACGTTGAGAAGTAAGTATCGTTTCGCTAGTCTGTCCACCCCTGACCGAGGTGTATAAAATGATCAGTGGTGACAAGAACTAAGAGGATTCATTCAAGAGAAAAAAAATCGTTCTCTGTTTTACATATACATGATACTATGTATGGCTTCATACGTCACTTCATTGTATGTTTCATGCCACCCATTGGGGCTTGCACTACTCTGACCCTACAAGCTGCAACTGCCGACTGCCACCTTAAAGGTGCAGTGAGATTTCAGACGACTGCATTATGAAGGGTCTTTGAGCCGAGATGTGTGCCAATCACAGAGATAGGGTCATAAAAATAATGAAGTCGGAGATTGGGAAACTCCGGTGAGAGGAGCGAGATCTTCTGCACTGATGGTGCAGCCAGAAGTATAGCGATAGCCGGCCTTTCCACTCTGGGGCGCTGTCCACTCTGTCCATTCCTTTGGACAGTCGTCGGGATTAATTTAGATGCTGCAGCTGCGAGAGTATTTTACTATTGACGCCAAATTCAGCCCGGACTCGATTTGTGTAAGCAACTCTTAAAATTGCCCAAGTCTTCAGAATAAATTCGTTTGATCAGTTAAATAATAAAACCCCACGTGTAGCCAGAGAATGGAATTTAAGCCTTTTTGTGTTACCACAATATAAAATTTAAAATCTTGTAATAATGAAACCCCAGGTGTGGCCAGAGAATGGAATTTTAAACTTCGTGTTTGACCGGGGCATGGAATCTGAACCTTGTGTTTGGCCGAAGTTTGGAGTCTGATTCTGTACTTGTGGCCAAGAGCATTAAATCTGAAACTCATGAAATATTCTGTACAGTTACTGGTCTATATATATCTCTTAATAAAACTAATAAAAATTAATCCAATTGTATAACACACCGTGTTGATAAAATCTATGGCAGTGGTGGTGAAGATAATTTTTTAATAATAATTTCCTTTAATGCAACTGACACTCATCTGGACCCACTGAATACAAGTGTACCTGAGGTAAAGTTACAGCTGTCATCTGTAGTCTTCTTCTTTTAAGGTCGTGCGGGTTTAAGAGACAGTGTACAAAACACAATGAACTCAACGAAATCCCTAAGAGAAGCCATACTACGATGCCCCTGCTGAGAGAGAGACCCTCTACCCTAGTGTCTCGCAATCCTCGTAATCTTGCGAATCACCCTGACGAGATGGAAATACAGCCCTGGAGGAATGGTAGACAACTTGCCTGGGATTACATATGCATATCTGAGTAACACCTATGTTCAATTTAGTGTTGGGCAACAGTATGGATGGTGTTGCTGATCAGTGGGCATAAGATGAACACTAGAATCAGGGAACCTGAATCACCAGTCCTTTTAGAGAGATGCCTTGATGCCTTTCCAGGGTTTCTAATCCAAGGAATTGAAGTTACCCTCCTTTTCTTTGGATCAAACCTGACTATATCCCTTTATAAAGATGTCGTTTTGTTTGTAACAGCTCGATAAAGCCCCTGGAGAACGAAACGTTTCCACAATATGATGTCACATTAGTTGAACTTGTGTCCTTTTACTTAGCGTGTCATATGACCCTTACAGGTTCAGCGCTTCCCGATGAAATTATCAATAATAATAACAATAATAATAGAATAATAATAATAATACAAAGAAGATAGAGATGACAAAGGAGAAAAGCTGCATTGATTTAAAAGAAGAAGAAGAAAAAAAGATGATGATGAAATGGATACCTGGGTCATCAAAATTACTAACTGCCTAAGCTAACCTAACCTTACCTAACTTAACCTTTCCTCTTCCTTGTTCCAACTTTATAATGTGACGTTCCATAGGAAAGTTGTCTGCCACATTCTTGGTTGTCATCTGACTACTGATGAATTAGATATATTTATGTCCTGACATGCAATACTGACAGGTTCATCAATCTGACACATGTGCAACACTTGGTTGTGTTCAGTACCTGGAAGTAGCGCATGATTAGTATTCATCTGTTTGGCCTAGATGTAATGACATTCATACATTGTAAAATGCTCCACACTTCAGAATACCTTCTTCACCTATCCTATTTCCTCCTTCTTCTTGGGGTTTTCTTTCTTCTGCCTTGGGTGTTTGGTTCTTTTTTGCCCCCCTCCTGCCTGTGTCTTTTCTTCCTACTCTTTGAGAGCCCCTTCCTCTCCTGCAGTGCTCATCTTTCTTGGTCTTTGACTCCACTACTACTACTACTACTACTACTACTAATAATAATAATAATAATAATAATACTCTTGCCACTACCTCTCTACTTCCTTTCCTACTACCTCTCTTGTTCCGTCCTGTCTGCTGGCCTATATATACTGCCCCCTTCTCTCCTTTCTGTTAGTGTGACTTTGTAAATAGTACAAGTCGATACGTCGTCGTAAGCTCCTCTCTCCTATGTGTGGGTTATTTGTGTATACGTTAACAGTTATTAGACTTCAGTGTTTACTGTAAATCGAAACATCAAGGCAATTATTTACACCCCTGCAATCATTCTTACTGTAACATCGAGATTTTTTTCTTCATATTTCTGCAGCCACTATCGTAACATCTGGATTTTTTCAATCGTTCTACAATCATTCTTACTGTCATATCTAGATTTTTTCGAACCAGGGAGCAACACATCTGCATAGACTCGGCTATCCAAAAAGGCTCACAGAAATAGGTGAACCAGGAGCCGACACAAATTAATACAAAACTTCAATCAAAACAATAATATAAAAAAATACTTATGCTAAACTATACAAAACGTGTACAAACGCGTGGAAAAAAATGTAACCTCTACTCAATCCAGAATTATACTGTATTTACACCAGTCGAGAAGGTAATTACGTAACAAGGTGATTTAAGAAACCAAGCCACTTGTACCCGGATTGTACCCGGATTGTAAGCAATTACAAATAGGAACATACATAGTGAACACATGTGTTCGCTTAGATCAGTAAAAGACAGTTAAGCGTATATGAGTTTCAATCTAAAACCAGGAGGGTCTTTCTGTTACATATAAAGCAAATTATACAAAACATCCACTGTGAAAAAGAGTGAAATTCCAAGCGCATTCGTGATTTCTCACATTATTAAGGACCTGTGTGGGTGGCATTGAAAATTGGGTTGGTCTAATGTTTGTTAGTGGGATGAATTGTAAAGGACCTGCCTAGTATGGGCCAACAGGCCTGCTGCAGTGTTCCTCCTTTCTTATGTTCTTATGTTCTGTAATAATAATAGAATAACGGAAGGTTATATAGATCACCTGACGGTCATCTTTTAAAAAAAGAAAAAAACCT
The DNA here is from genome assembly GCF_038502225.1 of Cherax quadricarinatus. Classification (NCBI taxonomy): domain Eukaryota; kingdom Metazoa; phylum Arthropoda; class Malacostraca; order Decapoda; family Parastacidae; genus Cherax; species Cherax quadricarinatus. The sequence continues at coordinate 15,479,468 of NC_091349.1, forward strand.
GCATGACATTCTGGTGTTCTATTATTGTAGGTCCTTGATAATGTGAGAAATCAAAATAGCACTTGAAATTTCACTATTTTCTCACTATATTTATTTTGCATATTGTATCACTTGATTACTGTGATCTTACTGCATAAAACAAATTATATGTAAAAAAATGCATAATCTGTTAATCAGGTATAATTTCTTTACGACCCAAATATCTTCACAAGGCCAGCAGGAGGACGAGGCTTTAACTGCCAGGTTTATAACACTTTTCTGCCAACACTTGGAAAATCTTGGAAGGAATGGTCCCAAATCTGCACACAGAAATCACTCCCTATGAAAGTAAAAGACTGGGCAGGCGATGCAAAATGCCCCCAATAAAAAGTAGGGGCGCCATTGGTACACTAAGGGAAAACACCATAAGTGTCCGGGGCCCAAGACTGTTCAACAGCCTCCCATCAAGCATTAGGGGAATTGCCAATAAACCCCTGGCTGCCTTCAAGAGAGAGCTGGACAGATACCTAAAGTCAGTGCCGGATCAGCCGGGCTGTGGCTCGTACGTTGGACTGCGTGCGGCCAGCAGTAACAGCCTAGTTGATCAGGGCCTGATCCATCGGGAGGCCTGGTCATGGACCGGGCCGCGGGGGCGTTGATCCCCGGAATAACCTCCAGGTAACCTCCAGGTATGCATGTAATCGAAGTTCCTCACACATTTTATCTTCTGAAGAGGGCCTCAGCGAGATTTTGAAACTTAGGGGCACTCATTGTGTTTTCTGTGTTATTGCACAGAGTGACCCAAAAGTTTGGACACAGGACATATTACTGGTATTCTGTTTTTGAACTTTGCCTCGCTAGTGGTGGACAACATATTGAAGATATTAAGATGGCTGTATAATTATTGCGAAAATGCAGTTTCTCCTGTGTCTCCAGAATGAACGGGGGATCGAACCTTGGATTTCAACAGGAGACCGGAAACAGAATTTCTGTTCATGCTTTCCGCCAGCTGCCACCGCTTATCCTAGTGTGTGTGTGTGTGTATGTGTGTGTGTGTGTGTGTGTGTGTGTGTGTGTGTGTGTGTGTGTGTGTGTGTGTGTGTGTGTATGTGTGTACTCACCTATTTGTACTCACCTATTTGTGGTTGCAGGGGTCGAGTCCTAGCTCCTGGCCCCGCCTCTTCACCGGTTGCTACTAGGCCCTCTCTCTCCCCGCTCCATGAGCTTTATCAAACCTCGTCTTAAAACTGTGTATGGTTCCTGCCTCCACTACGTCATTTTCTAGGCTATTCCACTGCCTTACAACTCTATGACTGAAGAAATACTTCCTACCATCTCTCTGACTCATTTGTGTCTTCAACTTCCAATTGTGGCCTCTTGTTTCTGTGTCCCCTCCCTGGAACATCCTGTCTTTGTCCACCTTGTCTATTCCACGCAGTATTTTATATGTCGTTATCATGTCTCCCCTGACCCTCCTGTCCTCCAGTGTGGTCAGGCCGATTTCCCTTAATCTTTCTTCATAGGACATTCCCCTTAGCTCTGGAACTAACCTTGTCGCAAACCTTTGTACTTTCTCTAGTTTCTTGACGTGCTTTATCAAGTGCGGGTTCCAAACAGGTGCTGCATACTCCAGTATGGGCCTGACATACACGGTGTACAGTGTCTTGAATGATTCCTTACTAAGGTATCGGAATGCTGTTCTCAGGTTTGCCAGGCGCCCATATGCTGCAGCAGTTATCTGATTGATGTGTGCTTCCGGAGACATGCTCGGTGTAATACTCACCCCAAGATCTTTCTCCTTGAGTGAGGTTTGCAGTCTTTGGCCACCTAGCCTATACTCTGTCTGTGGTCTTCTGTGCCCCTCCCCCATCTTCATGACTTTGCATTTGGCAGGATTAAATTCGAGAAGCCATTTGCTGGACCAGGTGTCCAGTCTGTCCAGGTCTCTTTGAAGTCCTGCCTGGTCCTCATCAGATTTAATTCTCCTCATTAACTTCACATCATCTGCAAACAGGGACACTTCTGAGTCTAACCCTTCCGTCATGTCGTTCACATATACCAAAAATAGCACTGGTCCTAGGACCGACCCCTGTGGGACCCCGCTCGTCACAGGTGCCCACTGTGATACATCATTACGTACCATGACTCGTTGTTGCCTCCCTGTCAGGTATTCTCTGATCCATTGCAGTGCCCTTCCTGTTATATGCGCCTGATGCTCTAGCTTCTGCACTAATCTCTTGTGAGGAACTGTGTCAAAGGCCTTCTTGCAGTCCAAGAAGATGCAATCAACCCACCCCTCTCTCTCTTGTCTTACTTCTGTTATTTTATCATAAAACTCCAGAAGGTTTGTGACACAGGATTTGCCTTCCGTGAATCCGTGCTGGTTGGCGTTTATACTCCTGTTCCGTTCCAGGTGCTCCACCACTCTCCTCCTGATAATCTTCTCCATAATTTTGCATACTATACACGTCAATGACACAGGTCTATAGTTTAGTGCCTCTTTTCTGTCTCCTTTTTTAAAAATGGGAACTACATTTGCCGTCTTCCATACCTCAGGTAGTTGCCCAGTTTCCAGGGATGTGTTGAAGATTGTGGTAAGTGGCACGCACAACATATCTGCTCCCTCTCTAAGGACCCACGGGGAGATGTTGTCTGGTCCCATTGCCTTTGAGGTATCGATGTCCCTTAGCAGTTTCTTCACCTCCTCCTCATCTGTATGTATGTCGTCCAACACTTGTTGGTGTATTCCTTGCTGGTGTCCCCATCTGGTCTGTCCCCATAGAGTCCTTCCTGTCTCTACTGTAAATACTTCCTTAAATCTCGTGTTGAGCTCCTCACATACCTCTTGATCGTTTCTTGTGAGTTCTCCACCTTCTTTCCTCAGCCTTATCACCTGGTCCTTGACTGTTGTCTTCCTCCTAATGTGGCTATACAGCAGTTTCGGGTCAGATTTGACTTTCGATGCTATGTCGTTTTCATACTGTCGCTGGGCCTCCCTCCTTATCTGTGCATACTCGTTTCTGGCTCTTCTACTAATCTCCTTGTTTTCCTGGGTCCTATGCCTCCTGTACCTTTTCCATTCTCTGTTGCACTTAGTTTTTTCCTCCCTACACCTTCGGGTAAACCAAGGACTCGTTTCGGTCTTCCTATTATTTCCGTTTCCCTTGGGAACAAAACTTTCCTCTGCCTCCTTGCACTTTGTTGCCACATATTCCATCATCTCGTTTACTGATTTTCCTACCATTTCTCTGTCCCACTGAACCTCCTGCAGGAAGTTTCTCATACCTGTGTAGTCCCCCCCTTTTATAGTTTGGCCTGTCCCCTTCAGTTCCTGTTACCTTCTCCACTTGTAACTCTACTATATAGTCAAAACTCAGAACCACATGATCGCTAGCTCCAAGGGGCCTCTCATAAGTGATGTCCTCAATGTCTGAACTGCTCAGGGTGAACACAAGATCCAGTCTTGCTGGCTCATCTTCCCCTCTCTCTCTGGTTGTGTCCCTGACATGTTGATGCATGAGGTTTTCAAGTACCACATCCATCATCTTGGCTCTCCATGTTTCGGGACCCCCATGTGGCTCCAGGTTTTCCCAGTCGATCTCCCTGTGGTTGAAATCGTGTGTGTATGTGAATGTGTGTGTGTGTGTGTGTGTGTGTGTGTGTGTGTGTGTGTGTGTGTGTGTGTGTGTGTGTGCGCGCACGCGCACGTGCGAGTGTGCTTGAGCTGATGAATTAGACACTTGTGCAACACTTGGGGAAACGTTTCGCCAACCGGTGGCTTCGTCAGTCCAACAGAGAGAAGAAAGTTTGAAGATCAGGAGAAGTTTGAGCTAATCAGTCCCTCAGCCTGCGTACACGTAGCGCAGTTTACGTAATAACATTGAGATAAAAGCACTTTATGTTACGTTTTGGGTAGTTATCATACCTGAAGTTATGAACATACATGACTAACGCGTCGGTCTGGAGTTATATGACTCTGATCGCGGGTTCTAACCCCGCCCGTGGTATGTTTTTTTTTTTTTATGAACATACTATGTATTTTCGACCTTTGTATAAGGGTATTAAAAAACGGGATTTCGCCATCCACTTTATTTTTAAAGATTAAGACACATGTGTAACAGTTTACCTGGAGTTTACCTGGAGAGAGTTCTGGGGGTCAACACCCCCGCGGCCCGGTCTGTGACCAGGCCTCCTGGTGGATCAGAGCCTGATCAACCAGGCTGTTACTGCTGGCTGCACGCAAACCAACGTACGAGCCACAGCACAGACACACACCTGTTGCACATGTGTCTTATGCACATGTGCAAAATTTGCAACATAATTTTTAATGGTAAATTTAATGGATGACACCAAACTGATGAATCTTAAGAAAACCATCAAGATCTTCACTGCCAAAGACATAATTAGACACATGTGCAATACTTGGCAATCTTTATTGCTGAAACGTTTCGCCACATGCCTTCATCAGTCCAATTCAGAAAAGAATAGTGAAGACTAGAAGGAGACAGAGGTAATCAGTCCCTCAGCCTGGAGTCGATTTAATCAGTCCATCAAGATTGAGGGACTGATTACCCCAAACTCTTTCTAATCTTCACTATTCTTTGTACTAGACTGATGAAGCCACTGTGTTGGCGAAATGTTTCCTCATCAAAGATACCCAAATTTTGTACTTGTGTCTAATTTATCAAATCTCATCAATTTTGCTTAAAGACGCAAAATTCTTTTTTTAAATCTTATTTCCGATAAACTTATGAAGGTTATAATCATTGTTAAATTCAAATTAATAATCAACTATGAAAAAATGAATCAACTCAAGGACTACATACTTATAGTGAAGAGCTCTTGATCCAAGAAATTTCTGTTCTGTGGCCCAAACTTAATTCCCTCCTCTTCCTGAGTTGCTGTTTAACCCTTACGGGTTTTGGGCTTCTCAATGAATATGTTAATAATAATCCAGAGAGCCGATCGTTATATAGTTGAGAACAGTGTCGTTATATAGCTGAGAACAGCGTCGTTATATAGCTGAGAACAGCGTCGTTATATAGCTGAGAACAGCGTCGTTATATAGCTGAGAACAGTGTCGTTATATAGTTGAGAACAGTGTCGTTATATAGCTGAGAACAGCGTCGTTATATAGCTGAGAACAGTGTCGTTATATAGCTGAGAACAGCGTCGTTATATAGCTGAGAACAGCGTCGTTATATAGCTGAGAACAGTGTCGTTATATAGCTGAGAACAGTGTCGTTATATAGCTGAGAACAGCGTCGTTATATAGCTGAGAACAGTGTCGTTATATAGCTGAGAACAGTGTTGTTATATAGCTGAGAACAGTGTCGTTATATAGCTGAGAACAGTGTCGTTATATAGCTGAGAACAGTGTCGTTATATAGCTGAGAATAGTGTCGTTATATAGCTGAGAACAGTGTCGTTATATAGCTGAGAACAGTGTCGTTATATAGCTGAGAACAGTGTCGTTATATAGCTGAGAATAGTGTCGTTATATAGCTGAGAACAGTGTCGTTATATAGCTGAGAATAGTGTCGTTATATAGCTGAGAACAGTGTCGTTATATAGCTGAGAATAGTGTCGTTATATAGCTGAGAACAGTGTCGTTATATAGCTGAGAACAGTGTCGTTATATAGCTGAGAACAGTGTCGTTATATAGCTGAGAATAGTGTCGTTATATAGCTGAGAACAGTGTCGTTATATAGCTGAGAACAGTGTCGTTATATAGCTGAGAATAGTGTCGTTATATAGCTGAGAACAGTGTCGTTATATAGCTGAGAATAGTGTCGTTATATAGCTGAGTGCAGCGTCAAGCACAACGTTTTCCCTTAAGGAATAAGACGCTCTTCCTTGGCGATAGTATAATCTGCATAGTATATATGATTAACGCGACGCTCGTAAAGCTCTGGACCAACTTGCATTTTACTCTATTTTACGAAGTGAAATTCGTGAAGATTACTTTATGTAAATTAGAGGGGAGGAGCTGAATAGGATTTATCCGCCATTGAACATTTAAATCCAAATGGGTTTGTCTAATGGACAAGTGTTTGGGTGGGTGATATAAAATGGAAATTAGGTGGAGGAAGGAAGGGAGAGAGTGAGGGAGGGTAGCAAAGGGAGAAAGGGAAAGGGAGGCAAATGGAGATGGAGGAAATTTAGATAGGAAAAGGGAAGGGTGGGGTGAAAGGGAGGTAAAAAAACAGAGAGGTGGACAGAAAACAAACGAGATACAGTGTGAGAATGAAATAAGAGAGAAGTGGGGAAAGACAGACAATAAAGAAAGTGGAAAGGAAGGAGAAAAGTATAAAATCAAACTACCAAAAGAAATGAATCACAAAGTCGTAATGACACGATTTACAAACAAACCATACCACTGACGGGGTTAGAACCCTCGATCAGAGAATCTCAAAACTCCAGACCGTCGCGTTAGCCACTGGACCAGCTAGCCACAATAATATTCATCCAACTAGGTATATTTATACACCATAGGAAGGTTAACATAGGCACCACTGTGACTATGGTGGTGCCTATGCTAACCTTCCTATGGTGTATAAATATACCTAGTTGGATGAATTTTATTGTAGTTAGCTGGTCCAGTGGCTAACACGACGGTCTGGAGTTTTGAGACTCTCTGATCGCGGGTTCTAACCCCGCCCGTGGTATGGTTTGTTTACCAAAAGAAATCTCTGATTCAGAGCTGGTGCTACTTTCATCCTCTCCCATGTACATACGTCTTTCTCAATATTTAATAAATCCAGTCATTTTATCGTGGATAAGTTGTGAATTGTTCCAGTCATGGTATTGAAGGTTAGTTGTGAATTGTGGCTTTATTCTTCTATAGGACTTATGGAAAATAATGCGAGATTGTTAATAAAACAAGACCTACAAGGTGACCATAAACAGACGTGTGGTGTAGGACCCTAACACCTCTCTCCTAATTCACAAGGAACCTCCGAAGTGACCTCTGGCCACTTTTTGTGACTCTGGGGTCCAAATCATGACCACGACTCTCTCTCTAATTACACCTCTCTTCTTGCCTCGCAATGCCTATTCCAGAAATTTTAAACTTTTTTCACGAGTCCAACTGCCCAACAAAGTTACTGAATTCAACAGGTATCCTTGGCTCTGGTCTATGTAAGAAAGGAAGCGAAATACGTGAGTGTAAATGCGAGTTTAGTGTTAAGCCATTTATTCTATAAGTGTAAAATTTCATATTATTAATGGTACACAATATCAAGAGCTAGCGAATGAAACATACATATATGCAACACCTGTATTCCCTTGAAGCAGTCTGCTACGCAGGCGAAAAGTTTCGGCAGTTAGGATACTCAGGTGAATGTATATTTGAGCAGAGCGAAGCTTGGGTTCTATGGTCAACTGAGATTGCAGTTTGATCTAAAATGTAAAGGTTGGAAAATCATATCTCCTGTACGCAGGTCTAAGAAAATAATATCAATCTAAAATAGTAGGTCACGTAACGTAGATGTGTGATTGGTACTTGGCAGTAGAACTGCAAAAATAAGTTTCTTTCAGTTCTCCTTTACGTGTTATTAATAAGATCAACGAGTTCCTTATTTTTAATGTCATCCGGAGAAAAAGGCCTTATCAACAATTGAAAGATTGCTGCCGCCTTCAAGCTGAGTTCTAAGAACAGGTGTCCATGTGCAAATTGACTAAGAGAGAACACAATAAGTATCAGAGCCAAAAGCTGCTTAGCTGTCTCTCAACATACACTGGGGGATTACTAACAAAATCCTGGCTGTCTTCAAGAGGGAGCTGAACAGGCACCTTAAGGGTAGAATCTGGGCAATTTTCCGCGCGCGCTCAACCAAAAATCGAAAAATTATGGAAATTGAGTTATATATACCGAAAAATAGCTTAACTCTTTGGCAACACAATGGTACAAGAATCAATGTTCTAAGACGTTTCTACAAGTCAGTACATGACCAGCCGGGCTGTGGTTTGTACGTTAGTCTACATGCGGCCAGCAGTAACAGCCTGGTTGATCGGGCCCTAATCAACCGCGAGGCTTGGTGTGGGAGCGTTGACCCCCGGAACACTCTCCAGGTATATTCTAGGTAAGTACTTACAATCTACGGAGACAGGTTAGAGTGACGACTCCAATGGAAAGAGAAGCGCAAGACACTCATACCCAGACGAGACATACAGCAGCAGCTGCAACTCTAAAGGGGGCATTAAAACTACTACTTTATCATTAAATAACCTAGTATTTATCCAACAAAGCCATTATAATTAAAAGGCTGCTGATGTGCGCACTCGAACCACAGGACTTGCTTCTGCAATTGCTTATTCACTAAATAGAGCTCCATATCATTGTCCCTGGAGTATTGACGGGTCAGTCACTAAATTTTCTGGGACACAGCAACCACCGTAGTTTACTGGGCGAGGGACAAAAGTTTACTGTGAGTATGTAGTTAACAGGGGCCCACTTTAACCTGAGTTCAGAAAGTATTCAAAATGGCATAAATCTCACAGGGAATATAGAGGTCAATTGATTGTTGGCCACAAAAAAAAAAAAAGTTCCAGTGGAGTATCACTGAAAAACTCCTTTCTCACTCTTCAACATATGGGTTAATACCTTCCTACTCGTTAGGTAAATGTACACAGTTACAACTAATGTGACATTTTCTTATGGTTTAACAAAGCTCCTGGAAAGTGAAACGTTACCACAATAAAATGTCGCATTAGTTGCATCAGTGTTCATTTACCTAACATTTTGTCGGTAATTCTACCATTATTACCACCTTCATCCTAGACAAATACATTGAATCTTGCTCGAAGAAAAAAGTCAAGATCATTACCGGCAACAGGCTCTCTGAGATCCTAGGCCACTCCGTACATAGGCTTATCTCAGATAGTATCTAGGGAGGGGAGGGGCAAGGGAAAAAATCCACTTCCAGGATGGAAGCAGCATCCAGGACCCAGTAAGGCAGGCCGCATCCATGCCTGGAAGTGAACAGGTAGTCACAAGGGTTTAGCCAGTGGATCCCCAGGTTATGCATTGTCAGGCAAGCACAACAGACAGAACAAATAGCTCAAGGTTACGACTCATGGCACAGGTCCAAGGGAAGGTCTCCAGAGGAAAAATAAGAGCTCTCCAGTGGTGAGGTTCAGAACATCCTAGTGCACAGCAGAATTTTTAGATAACTGAAGTCTAATATATGCAGTAGGGAAGAAGAGGATGGAGAGGAGACCTGACAACAGTACTAAACTTTGGACCAGTATAGGAATGCAGATAGGAAGGGTTTGAGAAATTCGGCAACCTGCGTTCCTGGAGCGGTAAGACAGACTTTCAAAAATCCTCATGACTCGTGATACATACATTTCAAATTGCAGGAAGGTAATATCAATGTCCAGTCGAGGACCATTTCCCAAGAATTCGCATGACGTTCGTAGGAAAAAACCGCCACGTCGAGTAAGACCACAGGAGCCGGCTGCCCCACCCATAAAATAAGCAGATCAACGACTCACAGTCGGCTGGTAACATAACATTCTCCTCCCTCATATGTAAATGATCCTAGACTTTTATAAATATTTCATTTATTTTCGACGTTTTTCATCTCACAGTTCCTATATCATCAGAAATACCTTCTTCACTCTGTTAAACTAAAACAACAGTGGCATCTCATTCACGTAATTCATCGATTAAAACAGTTTTCAGAGGTAAACATTCGAATATTTCCTTCACCAATATCTTTATCAAGAACAACAGTTACATTTTCCTCATCATTTTCTTTTGATTTAAGAACTCCACCTCTTCTCGCAATCCTTAGAGTACTGACAACATTTCCACTGAAGGGCATCGACCAAGTGTGTTAGAGAAGCACTTCGTTATTAGGGGTATATAAGTACTTGTCATGCACTCTCATTGATGAAGCTAATCGCTGCAAAAATCGTCAAATATTCCCAACAAAGGTTTCAGTGTTCCATGAATCATGCATTTCAGTTCCATGGAAGCTGAGTTTATGGCTTAACCTCGTTCTTAGAATCCTGAACAATGGCCAAGTTTGGCAGTCTTGCAGAGAAAAGACCGATCACTCAGCCCCGATCACTTAGCCCACCTATCACTCAGCCCACCGATTACTCAGCCCACCAATCACTCAGCCCACCGATCACTCAACCTATCGATCACTCAGCCCATCGACCACTCAGCCCATCGATCACTCAGCCCATCGATCACTCAGCCCATCGATCACTCAGCCCATCGATCACTCAGCCCATCGATCACTCAGCCCATCGATCACTCAGCCCATCGATCACTCAGCCCATCGATCACTCAGCCCATCGACCACTCAGCCCATCGATCACTCAGCCCATCGATCACTCAGCCCATCGATCACTCAGCCCATCGATCACTCAGCCCACCGATCACTCAGCCCACCGATCACTCAGCCCACCGATCACTCAGCCCACCGAATACTCAGCCCACCAATCACTCAATCTACCGATCACTCAACCCATCGATCACTCAACCTATCGATCACTCAACCCATCGATCACTCAACCCACCGATCACTCAACCCATCGATCACTCAACCCACCGATCACTCAACCCATCGATCACTCAACCCACCGATCACTCAACCCACCGATCACTCAACCCATCGATCACTCAACCCACCGATCACTCAACCCATCGATCACTCAACCCACCGATCACTCAACCCATCGATCACTCAACCCATCGATCACTCAACCCATCGATCACTCAACCCACCGATCACTCAACCCATCGATCACTCAACCCATCGATCACTCAACCCACCGATCACTCAACCCATCGATCACTCAACCCATCGATCACTCAACCCACCGATCACTCAACCCATCGATCACTCAACCCACCGATCACTCAACCCATCGATCACTCAACCCATCGATCACTCAACCCACCGATCACTCAACCCATCGATCACTCAGCCCACCGATCACTCTGCACATGAGCTCTCACTGCCTGGAGGCGAGCTCTACCTTCCCCGACACACTAATAAGCATAGTTGAGATTATATTATCAAATGTTGGAATATCCCAGATTGACTGATTGTATTTGCTGTTACGTATTCTTGCCGAATACGTAAAACTTGTGATTTTGGCTTAAATAGCAACACACTTCTTGCCGAATAGGGTAAGTGAAAATTTGTGTATGCAACAATTTCGCAAAAAACATTCTGAACCTAACAAAAAAAATTCATTTTGTTTATTAAGTTATAAAATTATGCAAAATATATTTAGACGGATTAGACTAAATCAGGTTGCGCTTGTTATAATAAGGTTAGGTATGTTTCCTAAGGTGCTTTTGGCACAAAATTATTAATTTTTACATATACATAAATGAAAAAAATTATGTCTTTATATGTATAAGAGAAAATTTTAGAAAGGACAACATATGTGTGTGCGTGTGCGTGTGTGTGCGTGTGCGTGCGTGTGTGTGTGTGCGTGTGTGTGTGTGTGTGTGTAAATAAAACAACCTGTGCAAAAACGACCTGTGAAGAGGTTGACCTGTGAAGATGTTGACTTTTGAAGAGGTTGACCTCTGAAGAGGATGATTTTGAAGAGGTTGACCTTTGAGGAGGAGGATTTTGAAGAGGTTGACCTGTGGAGATAATCTGTAAAACGGTCGTCATTGAAAAGATCGACCTGTGAAGAGGTCGACCTTCGAAAAGGTCGACCTCCCCCGACCCACTGACCCGCATGACTAAAAATCTTTCATAAAAGCTCCGGCTGACATTATTGTGTATCCCGGCCAATTTTTTGCATCGCGTGAACTCATAAAGAATTTATAGCCAATAGCTGTCAACAGCTGGTATTTAAACAAAGAAAAACTTCCGATATTAAAGTCATATTTCAAGGCGATTCAGATTTTAATTCGAAGATAAAAGGAGGAGTTGGCCCAAGAACTTGAGTTTTTGACTAGAATTCTCGGTGATAAGGGAATGATATATGGAGAGATTATGTCTGCCAGCCGTAAGAAGGGATTTTCTGAGTCGTAAACTGATGTTTTAGAGAATTGTTACAAGTGAACCTCCTGGTGAATGATGTGTTTTGTAGGAGACAGTGAATATTACTTGAGTTTCGATAACTGGTTGAACGTTCTAAGACCATAAGAATGGACGAACACTACAGAAGGCAACCCCTTTTAAATGCTCCCGATGAAGTAGGTTCTGATAATTCTGTTAACTTATGTGGAAAAACACACTTAGGAAGAGTTCAGAGCACCAATGAATACTACACAAGTGCAACACATTGGCTCTTTTTTTTTTTATCTCCGAGAAATAATCTTTATCTTCGGTAATAAACATTCCAATGTTCCTTATTCATCTACTTGCTGGTATTGATCATGGGGGTAGCACAAAAGGTTCTTATTAGAGCCCCTTCCCCATACCCCCTTGACGGGCTCTTCATCCAAGGAACTGGAGATACCCTCTCCTTCATTAGATCAAGCCTGATTGCCTCCCATTCCCGTAGGTGCTGTATGGCCCCTGTGGGTTTAGCATTCCTCTAGCATCTCTGAATGAAACACTGACGGCTTAGACCAGTAGGTGACTTGGACCTTCGTAGTATTGGCCAGTAGGCCTGCTGCAGTGCTCCTTCAATATATTCCTTCTTAAGTTCTGACGAAAGTTTCTCTAGCAACTTGCGTCTTTCTCCTCAGACTTAGTCGTCAGTAAGCCATTTCATCCGTAGAATAACTGTATTAATATAAAATGCCTTCCATCCGCTCTTTCCTTCAAGAAATGGAATCTACTGTAGTTTCTAGTTATTCAGAGTTCCATGGAGCGAGGTGTTCCCGGGTTATCTTCTGTTGTAAGCTAACACGACTCTCTATGCTTATGAAAGTTAGCACAAAGAAGCCCAGAACGGTGTTGAAAGGCACAGAGAAGTTCTTAATGTTGGCGAAGGACACAGAGAAGCCCTTAATGTTGGCGAAAGGAACAAAGAGCCCCTTAATGTTGGCGAAAAGCGCAAAGAAGTCCTTGATGTTGGCGATAGGAACAAAGAAGCCCTTAATGGTGCCGAATGGCACAAAAAAGTCCTTGATGTCAAAGAAAGGAACAAAGAAGACCTTAATGCTGGCGAAGGGCACAAAGAAGCCCTTAATGCTGGCGAAGGGCACAAAGAAGCCCTTAATGTTATTGAAGGGCCTTTGATCCAAAGAAAAACTTAATGAAATTAATCTTCCCTTCCTCGAATTGGCCTGACTGCCTCTCATTTCTCTCTTACTGATTTAGCGTCCATGAATAAAAATAACAGAATAGCCTAGTACAAAAATATACCTTCAAGGAGCTAGTCAGTACCAAAATGACCTGACAATTACTAGCCTATTTATCTAAACACTGACTCTGTCATCCAGGCAAATCCTGATACAAAACAATCCCCTCAAGGAAGGTTCCTTGATGTTGGTGAGGGGCTCTTGATTTAGGGAATTGGATCTGTGCTCCAGTTCCCCGAATTAAGCCTGAATGCCTTCCACATCGCCCCCCCCAGGCGCTGTATAATCCTCCGGGTTTAGCGCTTCCCCCTTGATTATAATAATAATAATCCTGATACAAAACAATAGGATATAAATACAGATCCTCCCCGACTTCGACCAATGCGACTTAGGAAAAAATACACTAAATTAGAAAAATAAAATATATATATACGAAAATACAGAAATTACCCTTACTGTACTGGTTGTTAAAAATATAAAAAGACTAAGAATGTAAAAGAAAATATTGAAATAATGAGTAACAAGGAAGTTGCTAAGCCTAATCTAGGCTACATTACACATAGCATTTTTATTTGTGAATCTATGAATGATACCTACAAGTAATGAAACTTAGGTAATAAAGAAGGTTGATAAAAAAAAGACGAGATAATCATGTTAGAAATTTATTAGGTTAAAATAATGCTGTACATGTCAAACCAACATAATTCCCACATCCGTCAATTTCGGGATCCAACAGGTCGGTCGGAACGGAACTCAGATTTAAGTCTGGGGAGGCACTGTACTAGAGTCAAAACATATTTTTAGACAATTACAATGTAACAGTGAATTTGGAAAATAAAAAGAAATACAAGTTAATGCAGAGCGGAAGAGTGTAAAAATATATTATAATATGAAGCAATATGCAAGGGAGGAGAGAGATTGTTGAAAGGAAGAGAATAAGAACTAAGAAGAGATGGATGGTAAGAATATAAAGAGGAAAATGAGGAGAATATGAAGGAAATGATCGATGAAGCATAGTATTTAGATGAAGAGAGATGAGAGAGAGAGGAAGAGGAGAAAGTGTAAGAGAAAATTCAGAAAAGTCAGAGGTCGGAGGAGAGGAACATGGGAGACGCAACAGAACAAGGGTCGACAACGTATGCGAAAGGCAAAAAGAAGAGAAGAGAGAACAACAAAAGATTTAAAACATTAGGAAGAGGAGGAAAAGCAGGACAAGCAAGAAGAAGAGCATGAAGGGGAGGCAGGTGGGTGAGTGTTTAGGTGCAGGTGGTGTGTGGGGGTAGAGCAGGTGGTGGTAGGTTCTCCAATACCCCCTGAGGTAATTATTGGAGGCGGCGGGCGCGGCCTTCCTTGATCCTTCTCTCCTTTTATCACTTCTTTCTCCTCTCCCACCTTACTTGTGCGTCTTTACGCATTGGCGCTGATATTTTCTAACTAGTGGTTCTAAGTGCTTTGTGTGACAGTATTAACGCCAGGAACTTCCCACCACCACCACCACCATCATAACTATAACCACCACCACCACTACAACCACCACCACATCCACCACCACCACCACTACAACCACCACCACAACCACCACAGCAACCACCACCACCACAGCAACCACCACCACCACTACAACCACCACCACATCCACCACCACCACCACTACAACCACCACCACAACTACCACAGCAACCACCACCACCACCACTAAAATCATCAACAACTTCCCACCTCCACCACCACCACAACCATAACCACCCCACCACTACAACCACCACCACCACCACCATAACCACGACCACCACTAACATCACCAGCAACTTCCCACCACCAAAACAATCATTACCACAACCACTACCACCACCTCAACCACCACCACCAGCAACTTCCCACCACCACTACCACAACCACCACCACCTCCACCACTAACATCACCAGCAACTTCCCACCACAACAACCACCACTAATATCACCAGCAACTTCCCACCACCACCACCACCACCACCACCACCACCACCACGAACCTCAGCAACTTCCCACCACCTCCACCACTAACATCACCAGTAACTTCCCTTCACAACCACCACCACTACCAACACTAATATCACCAGCAACTTCCCACCACCTCCACAACTAACATCACCAGCAAATTCCCACCACCACCACCAAGAATAACATCACCAGCAACTTCCCACCACCACCACTACAACCCTTACCATCAGCACCACTACAACCATCACCACATCCTCCAACATCAATACAACCACCACAACCACCACCACAACAACCATCACCACCACCACCACTAACATCACCAGGAACTTCCCACCACACCAACCACCACCATCACCACCACCACCACTAACATCACCATCAACTTCCCACCACCACCACCACAACAACAACAACCATCACCACCACCACCACTATCACCACCAGGAACTTCCCACCACACCAGCCACCACCACCACTAACATCACCAGCAACTTCCCACCACCTCCACCACAACCGCCACCACCAGCAACTTCCCACCACCATAACCACCACTAACATCACCAGCAACCTCCCACCACCACCACCACAAGCACCACCACCACCACAAGCACCACCACCACCACTAATATCGCCAACAACTTCCCACCACCACCACTAATATCACCAGCAACTTCCCACCACCTCCACCACTAACATCACCAGCAACCTCCCACCACCACTAACACCACCAACGGCTTCCTACCGTCACCACTAGCACCATCACCACAACCACCATAAGCGACTTCCCTAATTATTTCTCCTTTTTCTTTTTCATTTTCTCTTCGTTATCCATTACATTTTCTCTCCTCTCCATCTTATCCATTTTATCCTCATTATCCCTTAATTTTTCTTCAGTCTCCTCTTCCTCCATCTTGTTCTTTCTCCATCCTCTATCAACTTCACCCTATCCTCCCTCTTTTAACTTCATCTCCTCTTCTCATATTTCAATGGTAAGAGAAATAGTAAGAGGTGAGAAGAGAGAATGAGAAACTTTAGTGAGAAAAGGAGACTGGAATACAACAAAATGTGTCAAAACTGTCAGTGGTGACAATAAGGCAGGAGGAGGTGCATTTCCTTCTTAAATTGCTTGACCAAGAAAAGAACTGTGGGCCCAGACAAGTTGAGCCCAAGATTGCTGAGAAGATGTGCAGACCAGCTAGCAGCACCCTAGTACAGGGTAAATGGACTTCTCTGTGGAAAGAGGCAAATGTAGTCCCTGTACACAAAAAGAAGAGCAGAGCAGAAATCAGCAACTACAGACCAGTGTCACTCCTGTTAATCACTGGCAAGATCCTTGAGACAATAATCTCAAGACAAATGACAAGAGTTTTTTGGCTACCGCTCACTATTTTGTGACCGTCAATATGGCTTCAGGAAAGGTTACTCTGTTGCTGATCTGTTGTTAAACCTCTCCACTAAATGGTACCAGTCACTGGTTTAATCCAAAGTCAGCTGTGTGGTAGCACTGGACATTGCTGGTGCTTTCGACCGGATGTGGTACCAGGGCCTCTTAGCAAAACTGCAAGCACTTTGAATTGCAGGCTCTAAGCTGTGTCTCCTCAGTGATTACCTTCGTGGAAGATCTCTAAGGGTAGATCTCAATGGAACACAATCAGGAAGACATTCTATTGGGGCAAGTGTTTTACAAGGAAGTGCGCTGGGACCATTCATTGACCTTCATCTCATCCCAGTATCCCATGCATGTGCAGATGACTGTGCTCTGACATTCACTTATCCAAGTGAAGAAGTACCAGCTGCTCTAAGCTACTTCAATCATCAGCTAAGAGCTATATCAGCTTGGGGAAACAGATGGCAAGTAACATTTGCACCTGTGAAAACACAAATGATGATGGTCTCTAGGCGCCATGATGGTAATGCCGGTGCAGTGGTAAGTATGAATGGGAGGGTATTGGTACCTGGGGAAGAAGTTGATATCCTTGGGGTGAAATTTGATTCCAAAATGACCATGAAGAGCCATGTTGTAAATATTGCAAACAAGGCAGCTAGGAAGCTTACAGCACTTTGCCGTATCTTGCAACTGTTTGACAGTAGGGGTTGCAAAATTCTGTATGAGGCACAAGTACGCCCACACTTTGAGTATGCTCCACTTTCTTGGTTTGCCTACCCCCTCTCATCTGCTACTGCTTGACAGAGTAGAGAACAGAGCAAGACTTCTCATTTCTCGCCTGGACCCATCCTGGATAGATCTGTCATTTCAGCAGAGCCTTCAACATAGGAGGGATGCGAGTGGCCTTACTGTTATGTACAAGACCAATACTGTCAAAGTACCACACTTGAATCCACTTCGAGGACAGCAAGAAGCAAGCTTCAATACCACAAGACGGGCAGAAAGCAGCAACTTCACTCTGGCTGTACCCTTCTCCAGAACATCACTTCATATGAGATCATTTATCCCCAGGATGACTCGAGTATGGAAGACATTCGTACAACATTATGATGTCAACGAGATAAAGTCAGTTGCTCCAATGAAAATGCTGGCCCACAGATGGCTCCAATTTCATCCTTTTCCCTACTTGTATGTTTCATAACAATAAAATGCTTTCATATGAGCTGATGTAGGTAACAGCTCTTAGCTTGTCAATAAAATTAGGAATCCTTAACTTGTATAAAAGAGAGAGAGAGAGAGAGAGAGAGAGGTAGAGAGTCAGTTCCCTATTAAAAAATCTTTTTACTCCGTTCCACGAATTGAGAGGTAAAGAAGGTAGAAAAGAGAAAACAATATTTTTGAGACCTTGTGAATAGTAATTTACTTTGCTGTCGTCACTTCTGCTTAGAACAAAAAAAAAACCTAATCAGGAAGACTGAGGCAAAGAGTTATTATAATCATAAAAAGCGCTAAACCGACAAGGGTCATGCAGCGCTGTGGGGCAGAAAATAGCTAGGTGGAGAGGGGATCAGAGGTGAGGGGAGAAAAGGGCTGGAAAGGATGCTAAGAGGTAAGCGTCAAAGTTCGTACAGTAAAGCAATTGCTGACAAAGTTAAAAAGTGACTAAGTCAAAGGCAGGGCAGTGTGCATGAAGGGAAGGAAAGGTAAGAGTGGTAGGGCGGTGGTGGCGTTGGAGGCAAATCTTGCGAGCTCGCTGGTAAACTGGACAATCCACAAGAAAGTGAAGAACCGAAATAGCGACCTGACAAACTTCAGAGAGAGGAATAGGGTGTCGTTCCATGAGATACCTATGGGTAAGGCGAGTATGGCCAATGAGGAGCCAGGAAAGAGCAGTCTCCCGAGTACGGCTACGGTGGTAAGAGGATGGCCACAAACCTAAAAGCGGTTTAATAGTGCACAATTGTTTAAGGTGCATGTCTGACCACCGTTGTTGCCAACGGCATATGATGCTGCAGTCAAAACTAAGGTTGAAAACTGGTGCACCAACTCATCAACAGAGGACGAAGAAGGGCCCCCATAAAAAGCGGTAAGATGAGATATAAGTCCCAATTCGCTCGTCCAAAATGCCAGCAGGGGCTACAAGGTGGTCGGGAATACATAGTAGAAGTAACAGAAATAGGAAAGTGATCACTGTCGTGCAAATCCGGGGGAACAGACCAAGTGTAATTAAGTGCGACTGACAAGCAGCAGACAGAAAGATCAATGCAAGAGAGAGACTGGGTGCAAGAGTCAAAATGGGTGGGAGCACCCATATTTAAAACATGAAGAGGATGAGAAGTGAGAAGAGTCTCCAACTCATCACCATGAGAGTCACAGTGGGATCCCTCACCTAACAAGATGAGTGGTGGCAGAGAAGAGATCAAAAATGCAATATCCGAGATATAGAATGCATGGGAAGGGAAGAGATAAAGAGAGCAAACTGTATACCATCTGTGCAAATAAATACAGGTTGCAGTATAATGCAGCAGAGAACGAACAAAGATCTGCTGATATGGTATATGCACACAAGAAGTGCACTCTCATTAAATGATTCATGAGGAAAGGGATCAGAAAAATGCAACAGCACATAGCCCAAAACAAGACAAATAACAGCTGTTCGAATTTTGGGCTCTTATAACCCGACACATACTGGGGAAAACTGGGAGAGCAACACCTGGAGCTCTCCCCAATTACCCCTGAGGCCACGAATATTCCATTGTAAATAAGTCATTATTCACAAAGACAGGTATGCCAACAATAAGAAGAGATAAAATCTATGGGCTATTAGGGTCAGTGTAGTCAATGTGTGTGGAGGCAACGAAAGCATGTAAGCAAGGTGGAATCAGAATGCTGTGAAGGAAATGATTGCTGTGAGGGTCGTGAAAAATAAGAAAGGATAAAAGGAGGTGCACCAGTGTCCATCGAGGGTTTCATCGCTGCAATATAGCTGGAGACAGTGTCAAGTGTCTCAGTGGACAAGGAAGATACCAATACCATAACTTGAGAGACAGGTGAGATAGAGCAAGTAGAGATCAGGGAGACTATGGAGGGAACCAAAGAGGTCTTATAGGGGAGGGGAGTATGAACTTGGAGAGATGCACTGGCGGGGACAGAAGAATCCTGTGGTGGAACAGGAGAGGAAGAAGGCTGGAAGGTGACTGGGGAAGAAATCTGGGTGGGAACAGAAGAGGAGACCACACGAGGGGGGGGTGAACCTCAACCTTCATGTGAGAGTTAGAATGGGAGTAAGAACAAGGCACTGAGGCCGAAAAGAAAAACTGTTAGGGAATTGTAAGCACCAGAGGAATGCAAAGAGACTTTGGCTTATGATGCAGGCATGCGAGGCAGATTGAGAAACTAGCGGGCAAGAAGTAGAGGTGGGAATATGTAAGGAGGTGAGGGTTTCAGAGGGTAGATGGAGGTGAGCCCGGAAGACACGACACCGGAGGAACTGGTAGGCGGGGGGGACTGGCAAGGTTGGAGGTCTCCTGGCTACTTGACAATAATGAGCATAAGGAAGATTCCCCTGAAGGTGGAGCCAAGAGACAGCCATAGCATAAGGCCTTCGTTCTCCTTAAGACAATGAATATCTCATTTATTAAGATAGAAGTGACATCAGTGGGAAAAAGAAGGATGAGGTTCATAGCAATTGAGACTGCAAGATGTATCTGCATGAATTGCAGCACTGCAGATTGGGTACTCCACCGCAGATCTGCAATACTTAGTGGGATTTTCGAAAGTGCTAGCAATTTCGACACTGTTGGGGGAGTAGGGACCTCTTTACGGACCTCTAGGATCAGGATCGGACTCACAGGTAAGTACCCACAAGGGGCGAGAGGCAAGTGGGGATAGTGCGAAGAATAGACGGGGAGAGGAATGTCTTGAGTCGAAGAGAGAAGAGTCAGGACTAAACCCAACTGCTAAGCCTGGATAACAATGACGAAAGACGATGTAGAGACAACAGGAACTCTGTAGGAGCTGACTGCAACTTGCTGGATGGAAGATTACTGCTTCTTGATGGTGATTGGTGGCTGCAGGCGACAAGGGAGGAGCTCAACGTTGATTGGTCTTTTCAAAATGGCTTGGTGGTTATCTGGAATTGTGGCGTTTTTTTACGAAGTAATTGTCCGTGGTGAGTGGTGTTCCATTTTCAAGACGTTTAAATCGTTGGAGAGGAATTATCATGAGACGAGTTAACAAGTGTCGATATCGAGGGTCTTTGATTAATTTTTCAGTATGCTTTATAAGTTTTGAGAGTTCAGTTTTACAATCAGTGGCGGCATGTTCAACAAACTTGACTGTTTTTTGGATGAGGTGAGATTTGAGTTCAGCTGGCTCCATGTCTTGAGGATAATTTGCTGTGGTACAGAAGGATATTCCACCCCAATCAATATACTTGTCGGCATCTTCATCTGGTACAGTATCGAATCTTGGGTCTTGGGATGGTAGTTTTGGAGCTGGTGAATGTATATTTTCTATTTCTATTTCATCTTCAATGGACGAATGGGAGGATGTTTCTGGTGGAAAGGCTTCTGATTGGTCGGTTTCGTTGAGGAGTGGAGGCGATGGAGGCTTCTCATTGGACGTTGTTGGAGTGACGTCACTAGTTGTTGATGGTGTTGGAGCTGCAGGCGTAGAGGTGTTGATTAGGTCCTTGGTGAATTTGAGTATTTCTTCCGAAGGTGGAGATGCTGGGAATATGAATGATGGCATATTATTTAGTGCAAATAACTCGTTGATGGTCGAATTAAAAGATCCAGGTACAGCCATATTTTGCATGTGAGCGTATATGAGACAGTAGTGGATCTTGGTTACGTCACATGCTGGAGGAGTGATGATGGTGGAGGCTGGCTGAGTAGTAGCTTGAAGTAATTTTGTAGTGTTAGCTTGGATCTTTGCAATTGCTGCATACGTTGGTGTGTTGCTAGTAGGTTTTTTCTTTGCTGCTTCTTGTGTTTTCTTCACAATATCCTTACGTGTAGGACATTTTGCTGCCAGTGTATGGTGGTCGTTGCTCTTACAGTTTAAACACGATGGTTGTGGTGGAGTAGCAATGGTGCAGGAACTGAAGGTGTGTCCCTCACTACCACATGTAGTGCAGAACTTCTTGTCTTTTACTGGACATGCTTTGGTGGTGTGATGGTAAGAATAACAGTTCCAGCAGTGTTGGATGTACTGATATCTTTCTGCTTCGATGTAAGTTGGACTGATGAAGTAGTAGTAAACAGCAAGACCTTCAGTCAGAGCAGTGGCAGCCATGTTAACGTCGGTGAAGGTGACCTTGAGCATGGACGATGCATTCGGGATTTTTGTGATGCTGTCAACAGTAGCCCAAGTATTTTGCGTCTCGATGGATGTCTTGAGTTCTGCAGGTGTCTGAGATGTCAGAATCTTGTCTAGTTTTTTAAGGAATACTGATTTCCTGGCCTTGAGGGCAGGAGATGACATAACAGTAAACCCTTGAGCAGTAAGTGTAGTGGTGGCATCTGTAGTGAGTAGCTTCTCTGCTTCAGCATCATCGTGACACACAACAATGAATGCTTCTTTCAGAGACAAAATGGTGTTGAATTTAACTTGCAGTGTTCCTTGAACAACAGTTGCAAGAGCAATCTTCGTTGAATCATCAACGGTACCACTTGTTGGCTTGATCTTGACACGATTTGCGTAGCTCATCGTGCATGAAGGTGAAGACGACGCTGGTACAGGTTCCCCTCCCCAACGGGGATCGCAGGGATAGAGTAGGGAAGACTTCACCCAGCTACAAGAGTGCAGAGGCCAACTGTCTGCCCTGGGGCAGGCAGCCAGCTACGCACCAAGTCCTGGAGCGGGATGAAGAATTCCTCTTCTCTTGCCTGTTCCAATGCCGAGTGTCGAGGTCTGATCCTCCCAACCAGGAGCAGGAGCAGGAGCAGGAGCAGGTACGTCTTGCCAGTGCAGAAGCCAGCCGAAGAGTGTTTTCTCTCCTGTATTGTGCCCTCCTCCGGACCTCTAGGCGATGGCCTGCGATATGAAACAGAGGACGGGAGTAAAACTCCCTATAGTCAAAGGTTAAGCAGGTGATGTTACTGGGAAAGCACCTCCACCTACGAGCGGGCAGGACATATATAACCACTTTGAGAACTGGAAGGTCCTGAAGGGATAATTGCTCCAAAATAACCTGGCAAGACAGAAAATCACACTGTACAATGGCATGCGGTAAAACCACCATACCACTGCAAGACTGAGAGTAGCGTTCTTGTGAACTGTGATAGAAACATTATCAATTGAAGTAAGATGGGAAAGATCGTGAGCTTGTTCTGCATTCTGAACTGTAACGATGCACGCACCGCTTCGAAGAGTGTGAGAGGATATAATTTGGATAAAGTGTCTGAAAGGTAATCAGTTGGAGATGTCGGTTGTAGGGAAAAGAATGAAGTCCACTGTGTACTTGTAAACATGGTGCATAAAGGAAGTGGGTATCATGTAGGTCGTTTCTGGGTGGAATGAGCAGACATCAAAGAAGTATCATCAGCAAATGGACCGGAACATTTAGGCGTAGTTCTGCGCCCGGCTCTACCTGAGGAAGGTGGGTGATCCAAAAAGCATCACACCATATTCGAGGAAGCTGGATGCATAGTTAAAGGCGTGCAAGAGGCAGAGGCACTAGAAGAAATGGGCAGAGCCTGAGCACATGGAGCAGGTGACGAGGCGTCACCAGCAGAAGGTACTGGTGTATGGGAAAAGTCTGGAGAATGGTCCAATAACGATGCTGGGTCAGAATAGGATGTGGTGATGAAAAGGGCCCTGGGAGGAGGAGGGTTATCACGGAATGAAGACTCCATGGTGATGGCACATCTTTCTTATTATTATTTTAAAGAAAAAAAAAGAAAGAAAAAAAAGAGGGACAGCAGAGGGACAGTCACTAGAAGGCATGGAAGGGCTGAAAGTTTCCCCTCTCATCTGAGAGGACCTCGAGACTGCGAGTAGTGCAGATGCAGCATAGAACCCATGCCATACCCTATCCTTCACACCAGTAAACCAGCGATCTGGGATAGCAACCTCACATCTACCGAGCCACCTCAAAGGATAGGACAGTCGGAAACCTGCCACAAAGCAAACCTCCTTCGGCTGCCACTTCCCTGAACCGAAAGGCAGCCTCTGGAGATACCCGTCACCTGCAGGACACCCTGCCCACCTCTTGGAAATCCGGGAAGGGAGCAAGGCGCCTGCAGACAATCCAGATTCCACAGCAAACTACACCACATTGGAGGAACCTCATGGAGCAGGATGAACCCCGGCACACTTCTCTCCACCAAGGAACTGTAATGCCAAAGGGAAGGACCCCAGAGACTACAAATGGGATGGGGAAAAGGGATGGTTGTGAAGGGGGAGGAAAGGGGGAAAAAGGGGGATGGGGAGGATGGGACAGGGCAGGGAGGATTGGGGGGTAATTAGGTTCGGTCTGAGGAAGGAGACCAAAGGGCCTAATTCCTTAGACCAAGAACCTCTTCACCACTTCAAGGAGCCCCCCTTGAAGAGGTGAGGCAAAGAAGACTAAGCTGGAAGAGGTATCACAATTCTTCTGGTAGAACTGAGTGGTTAGAATCAAAACTCAAACAGTAAAGTTAAATAAAAAATGGTTATAATCATAAGTATAATTTATAAGGGGGTGGACGGGTAAGGCAGCGGCAGACCTCGGTCAGATGACCAAAAGCTCCAGCTGCGGGTTATCATTTAACTAAGAGCTGTGTCAGGAAACACTTGTTCTGTTTCCTGACAAACCATACCTAACCTAAGTAAGGTTTACCCAGGATCTCTTATCCAACTTCCTCCCTTTTTATCTTTAATACCTTGGTTTCTTTATTTCATAAACATAACAAAGATAATTTCAAATCGCTTATATATTTTTTTTTATAAACACGCTGGCCGTCTCCCACCGAGGCAGGCTGACCCGAAAAATGTAAGCTTTTCTTCTTTTTACATATAATTTCTAGAGGAGAAGTGGTTACTAGCCCCTTGCTCCTGGCATTTTAGTTACTTTTGTGATTTCTCTCATTATAAGGAGCAGCAAAATTAATTAAAATAATCTATGAATCACAAGGAGTGGGAGTTAAATTTCGATTGTTTCGAAGTTTTTTGTCAGGTCACACGTCAGGTAAAATTTAAGATGGTGTGTCAGCTGAAAGGTAATTCGTCAACATTTCTCATAATACTAAAAAAATATTTTAAATTAAAAAGAGTAAAAGAGAAGTTAAGAGAGAGGTGAGGTAATGTAAAAGGAGACCAAATGAGAGAGTGGGTGAGGTTCTGTCAACATAATTTGCTGAGAATAAGAAAAAGTTTTGGAGTGAGATTAATAGGTTGCGAAAGCCTTGGTTTTAACAGTTAAAAGTAGAAGGGAGGAATTATTTGATGGGGAGGTGTGGGTATTGTGAAGATGGAGGGAATATTTTGAGGAACTGTTAAATGTTGATGGAGAGGGAGGCAGAGATTTCATGCATTGGCCAGGGAAGTATAACATCTTTTAGGAGTGAGGAAGAGACAGATGTGAGTATGGGGACATGTGAGAGGCAGTGGGTAAAATGAAAAGGGGTAAAGCAGCCGGAATTAATTGGATCAAGACAGAAATGTTACAAAGCAGGTGGTGATATAGTTTTGGAGTGGTTGGTGCTTTTTTTCAATAAATGTATGGAAGGGGGGAAGATACCCAGGGATTGACAGAGAGCATACATAGTTCCTTTGTATTAATAAAAAGGGGACAAAAGAGAGTGTAATAATTATACGAAAATAAACCAGACCATGGGTGGAGATAGAACCCGTGATCATAGAGTCTAAAAACTCCAGACTGTCGCGTTAGCCACTGGACCAGCCAGCCACAATAAGATTCATCTAACTAGGTATATTTCTACACCATAGGAAGGTTAGCATAGGCACCACTGTGACCACAAATACAAGTTTTTACAGACGAATCTCCAGCTAGCGTAGCAGTGACGAACTCTAGCTCAAGTCCTCTCAAAGTCAACATGATTCACGAAATCGTAATGACACGATTGAAACAAACCATACCACGGGCGGTATGTGTCATTTGTGAGTCATGTATACCGGAATAAGCTTGTTGAGTGTACCTGGTAAGGCGTATGGTAGAGTTATTATCGAAAGAAGTTAGGGTAAGACGGAGAGCAGGATTGCAGATGAACAAGGAGGCTTTAGAAAGGGTAGGGGGTGTGTGGCATGCAAAGAGTACGTAACCTTTATTCGGCGCATGGACACACCCTCATTTACAGGCTATCTCCCCCAACCAGCGAACCAGGTTGCTAAGAGTTGATGATGGGGCCCCATCGTTCAACTAGTGACCAGGTTCTAGCCAATAAGAAGGTGGGATTGGCAATCGCAGAGGTTATGTGGATACCGCTCTCCTGTCTGCCCTTGTCATTCCCATTCTAGAGCTGGTTGAAGCACGGTCTGCTATCTTGTGGCTTCTATTTCTGCTTTGCTTACCGTGGAGTGCACTATACTTATCTCTGTACATAGTGTACATATTGCTGTTATAAATTGGTGAAGGATAATATAAGTCTAAACTTTTTCTACTGTGTTTATTTGCTCCCATTACACCTGGGATAACAGGCCATTTGAAATCCTAGGTTGTAATATGGGTAGCCTGTCCGAGAGCTGGACTTAGAGAAACGGTTGAGCTTAGGGTGAAGCTTGTAGCAGGAACATTGTGTAGCTTGCTGTTTCGCTTCGCTTTACAAATTTTGCGTGTCAGTTGCTTATGATCAGCCTTGCTATTGTGTGATCGTTCAACAGCTCGCTACTAGCTTGTTCAGTGTGCTCGCTTCGCTACGGTCAATCTTGTGTGCAGTCGGCTTTGCTTGTATGCGTATTCTGCAATCGTACTGTGCATAGCTAAGCGTGTTCTGCAAATTAACGTGTTACGTTGGGGTATTCGTACTGTGCATAGCGAATAACTTATGCCACCTAGACGAGTCAGACGCCTGGTGTCGGCATATACTTTGCATAACCTACCTAAATTGTCCCTACAGCGTTGTTGGCAAATTGCTCGTTCCATTGGCATTCCCTATAAACGCACTCTCACAGCTGCGCAACTGCGTTCACTTATTGCTGACAAACTTATTGAAGAAGAGATGGCACATCAAACTCCTCCCTCTACGGGAGCTGGGGCAAAAACTCTTATGTTCTCGCATGAGGAAGATGATACACCTACGGAGCAAAATGGTCAGTATGGTGCAGCTGGGTTGTCTCGAGGTGAATCAGCGTCGTTGGCACTTGAGCTGGCAAAAATCACGCTGGAGCAAACTAGGGAACAGAGAGCATTCGCAAGGGAAGAATTTGATAGGGAAAGAGAAAGGAGGCAGTTTTCGCATTCTGTAAACGATTTCAGTTTACAAAAAGCAGTACAGCTTGTTCCCCGCTTCAATGAGGCCGAACCAGAGCAATTTTTCGAAAGCTTCGAAAATCAGGCTCGAGCCTTGAGGTGGCCGGAACAGCACTGGGCAGCGTTGGTTCATACAGCATTATTGGGTAAGGCACAGGAATTTACGTCGGTATTAACTGACGCTGAATTCTCTGATTATCAAGTAGTGAAGACCACAGTGTTGGGAGCATATACATGTATCCCAGCTAAATATCGTAAGACCTTCAAATTGAACAGGCGGCAGCTTGGTCAATCCCTGGTGGACTTTGTGAGACAGCAAACCAAAGCTTTTACCAGCTGGTATAAAGCGAGTGGTGTCTCTAACTTTGAGGAGCTGGTGCAGCTTATTCTAATTGATAACCTGCTGGAGTCTGTGGGACCAGAGGTTCGTGTCTTTCTGCAGGATCGTGACTTAACCACTGCATTGGAGGCGGCCAGGTTGGCTGATACCTTCGAAACGAACCGCTCCTTGTCCGAGCGGTCCCGTCTCTCTTTTCAACAGTCTGGCGTGAGCAGAGATCGACAACATTGGAGAATGAAGTGCCAGCCGGAGGGAGAGCGTCTACGTCATCCAACCAAGTCACCTGGTGAGCCACGCTTCTCAACATATGGTCCCCCTGCGGAGAGGCAAACTACTTATGGAGCATCTCGACAACAATATCCAGAGAGGCACCAGCCAGAACGACACCACTTGCAACGTCATCAGGGAGTAAAGGGCAAGCCTGTCGTCTGCTTCAGGTGCAATAAAGTAGGTCACATCAGTTCCAACTGCCCCCAAAAACCTCAACCCATTGGGAAAATCTCTAATATCCCTAGTAACATGTCCCCTAGAGAAGTAGAAAAAGGTATGGCCCCTTATTATTGCGAAAGTCTTATTTCCCTTCAGGAAAACTCAGAACCAACTAAAGTAAATACCTTTAGAGATACTGGAGCATATTGCTCACTTGTAAGAGAGGGAATATTACCCCTTTCAGAGAATACTTCTTTGAATTCCTCTGTTTTATTGGAAGCATATGGAGGAGCTATATATTCTGTTCCTTTGCATAAAATTTATGTACAGTGCAAATATTACACTGGGTACTTGACTGTAGGTGTCTCAAAAGGATTTCCCATGAAAAATGCTATGTTATTACTGGGTAATAACATTACTACTGTTAGTTCGTGTCCTGAACCTATAATGATTAATGCTTCTCCGGTGTTGGCCATAACTCGGGCAACTTCCCAAGGGTTGTCTGGAGAGAATGTTGACCTATCCTTGGACGACTCCGATCTCGGAATAGCCACATTGTTTTACGAGGAAAACTGGCCAGAGCCTCGTAGATCAAGTGAACAGACCCCGATCAAGCCTTCCTATTCCCAGGTTGCAGGATTGCCAGATGTCTCTGTTTCCATGCCCGAGGGACTGTCCTTCCGGGAGGAACAACGAAAGGACCCTTCTTTAAAATTCGCTTTTCAGGCAGCCATGGGTAAATCCTCTTTGGGTCATCCAGTCAAGTATGAAGTTAAAAATGATTATTTGGTTTGCACTGAGGCTGGTAAGGAGATAGAGGGCCGGCAATTATACGACAGGTTAGTGGTTCCAACCAAGTATAGACCTCAGATATTAAATATAGCTCATAATACGTCCTTAGGAGGTCACTTAGGAATTACAAAAACCTTGTATAGAATCACAAAAGAATTTTATTGGCCAAAATTAAAGAAAGATGTGAAGAATCATATTAGGTGTTGCCGAGAATGTCAGCAAGTTGGAAAACCTGGACATTCCATTAAACCTGCACCTCTCCAACCCATACCTGCTGATGGAGAACCTTTTGCAGATTTAATTATAGATTGTGTAGGTCCACTACCTAAGTCAAAGTCTGGAAACCAGTATTTATTTACAATTATGGATAAAGTAACCAGATATCCTGAAGCAATCCCTATGCGTAGTATCAATACTAAAGCTATTCTCAAAGCTTTAACAAAATTCATTTCTTGTTTTGGCATTCCTAAAACTATACAAAGTGATCAAGGTACTAACTTCACTGCCAAAGCATTTAGGGAAGTATTAACTAGGTTAGGGATAATTCACAACTTATCCACTGCCTATCATCCTCAGTCCCAAGGCGCCTTGGAAAGATTCCACCAGACATTAAAAACAATGATGAAGTTTTTGCATGCACTTTCCTACAGACTGGGATGAATCTCTACCTTTGTTGCTGTTCTCAGTACGGGAGACGGTGCAAGAGTCTACAGGGTATAGTCCGTTTGAGCTGATCTTTGGGCACAATGTACGAGGTCCTCTTCGGGTGCTCAAAGAAGGATGGATGGGAGAAGACGTAAGCTCAGCACTCTACAACCCGTCTTCAAGGTTGCAGGTGGCACGTGAGTTGGCCACGGCTAACCTAAAGACAGCTCAAAGTAAGATGAAACAGAGGTATGACAGAAGTGCACAATTCCGCTCCTTCCATCCAGGAGACAAGGTGTTGGTGCAGGAACCTATACCTGGCCACACCTTGAAAGCTAGATATACGGGACCTATGCAGATTGTAAGTAGATTATCTGATTTAAATTATGTGGTAGCTCCCATTGATAAGACCTCAAAAACAAAAACTTACCACATTAATCAAATCAAGGCCTTTCATACACCAGATAAAGTCCCAGTAATGACTCTGTCCTCTACCTCTGAGGACGACTCTGACTCTTTGCACTCTATCTCTGAAATTAATACTAAACTTTCAAATTCTGTCCTCCTCAAGGATCCTAGCCCGTTAATGGATGGATTATCTGAAATACAAGCAACCAATTTAACTGAGCTTCTACAGTCATATCCTAATATTTTTTCGGATGTGCCGAAAAAATGTACGTTAGGTTACCATGATGTAGATGTGGGAAAATCTAAACCAATTAAACTCTCCCCCTACAGAGCTAATCCTGAAAAGCAAAGGCTACTTCAGCAGGAAGTAGACTTCTTGTTAGAACATGGTTTAGTGGAGGAGTCATCTAGTCCATGGGCTTCACCGTGCATCCTAGTAAAAAAAGGCTGATGGAGGGTTTCGTATGTGCACAGACTACCGTAAAGTAAACGAGGTCACAATCACAGATGCTTACCCTCTTCCTCGTCTGGATGACGTAATTGACTTTGTGGGTAAGGCTACTTTTGTGTCCAAATTAGATCTCCTTAAAGGTTACTATCAGGTACCTTTGACAGATAAGGCGAAGGAAATCTCTGCCTTCGTAATTCCAGGAGGTCATTATCAGTATACAGTTACCCCCTTCGTAATGAAAAATTCCCCCTCTTCATTCCAGAAACTCATCCATCAGGCTATTAAAGGACTTGAAGGCACGGCAGCATACCTAGATGATATTGTTGTGGTGTCTGATACTTGGGATCAACACCTACTTAGACTTAAAGCTCTGTTTGAGACCTTTAAGAATTCCCAATTAACAGTTAATTTATCTAAATCTTCCTTTGGCCAGGCCACTGTCACTTTTCTAGGCCATGAAGTAGGTAGTGGTAATGTTGCACCTAAACTTGCTAAAGTTCTTTCGATTAAAGAATATCCAGTTCCTCATGATAGGAAATCTCTTCAACGTTTCCTAGGCATGATAGGATTTTACAGAAGATTCTGTAAGAATTTCTCAGATATTGTAGCCCCTCTTACCTCTCTTACCAGTCATAAAGTTCCCTTTAATTGGACGTCAGATTGTAACACTGCTTTTAATAAAGCAAAAAGATTATTGTGCTCTGCACCCATTCTCCTGTCTCCAGACTTCTCCAAACCTTTTTCATTACAGGTTGATGCTTGTGAGTCTGGGGTTGGGGCGGTACTATTACAAATCGGGAACAAGGAGCTGCAGCCAATCGCATACTTTTCAGCTAAGTTCCAGCCACATCAGAGAGCTTACTCTACCATTGAAAAAGAAGCCCTCGCGCTGGTAATGGCTTTGGAACATTTCGATGTTTATGTGGGCCAGACATCGCAGGTGGTCACAGTCTACAGTGATCACAACCCGTTAGTCTATCTCCAAGCCATGAAGAATCACAACACAAGGCTTATGCGTTGGACGCTCAGGCTGCAGCCCTACAACCTAAAAATAAAATATATTGCCGGCAAAGAAAATGTGTTGGCAGACTCTTTGTCAAGAGTCTAGTTTAATATTTTATTTAGGTTAGGATGTATTTGTGGTAACCCCCCTTTCAAGCTCTTTTTTTTATCCCCTGATGTGGGGGTTTTTTTTAGTGAGGGGATACGGGCTACCGTCCGCTTGTATCTTGGACCTATGTTGGCCTATCTGACTGCTGTCTCACTCTGAGTTTAGGGTTTGGCTTTTGGTCACTAGGAAAGCTGAGCTCTATCTAAGAGTTGGATGGTGGAGAGGATAGGCGGTCCCATTATTTCGTGCCATGGCGGCACGGTTACCACTGGGAGGTGGCAGCCTAATCCTGAGCCTTCTCGGGGGTGGGGGTGTGGCATGCAAAGAGTACGTAACCTTTATTCGGCGCATGGACACACCCTCATTTACAGGCTATCTCCCCCAACCAGCGAACCAGGTTGCTAAGAGTTGATGATGGGGCCCCATCGTTCAACTAGTGACCAGGTTCTAGCCAATAAGAAGGTGGGATTGGCAATCGCAGAGGTTATGTGGATACCGCTCTCCTGTCTGCCCTTGTCATTCCCATTCTAGAGCTGGTTGAAGCACGGTCTGCTATCTTGTGGCTTCTATTTCTGCTTTGCTTACCGTGGAGTGCACTATACTTATCTCTGTACATAGTGTACATATTGCTGTTATAAATTGGTGAAGGATAATATAAGTCTAAACTTTTTCTACTGTGTTTATTTGCTCCCATTACACCTGAGATAACAGGCCATTTGAAATCCTAGGTTGTAATAGGGTGTATAGACCAAGTGTCTACATTGAAGCTTAAAAGTGAATATTTAGACAAAGGTAAGGAAGTCTGCGGTGCGTTGGTGGATTTAGAAAAGGCATAGGATAGGGTGGATAGGGAAGCAATGTGGCAGATATTTCAAACGTATGGAATTGGTGGTAGGTTACTGAAAGCACTTAAGAGTTATGAGTATAGTAAGACTAAGGTTAGGTTATGTGTAGGAGGGAGATTATTTTCCAGTAAATTAGGACGTAGATAGGGATGCATAATGTCACTTTGCTTGTTTAACATATTTATTGATGGGATTGTAAAAGAAGTGAATGCTTGGGTGTTGGGGAGAGGTGTGAGATTAACATTCATAGAATATTAAAGTGGAAACTGTCACAATTGCTTTCTGCTGATAACACAATGGTTATGGGAGATTCTGAAGAGAAGTTGCAGAGCTTAGTGGACGAATTTGAGAGGGCATGTGAAAGAAGGAAATTAAAAGTGAAAATAGGAAAGAGCAAGCTGATAGTAGCAAAAAAATAAGGGGGATTGGATATCAGATTGAAGAGAGCATGGATAAAGTGAATATGTTCAGATATTTTGTGGTGGATTTGTCGGCAGAATGATTTATAAAAGACGAGGTGAACTATAGAATCGATACGGGAAAAAAAAGTGGGTGGTGCACTGAGGCATCGGTGAAGGCAAAGAACATTAGCCTTGGAAGCAAAAAGGGGGATGTATGAGACTATAGTGGCACCAACACTCATATAGTTGATAAATTAGACACATGTGCAACTCTTGGGTATCTTTATTGAGGAAACGTTTCGCCACACAGTGGCTTCATCAGTCCATACTATTCAAGATTGATGGACTGAACACATCGACTCAAGGTTGAGGGACTGATTACCTAATTCTCCTCCTGCTCTTCAAGTTTCTCCTACGTATGGACTGATGAAGCCACTGTGTGGCGAAACGTTTCCTCAATAAAGATACCCAAGAGTTGCACATGTGTCTAATTTATCAACATGTCGGTTCTCTGAACCATTCATCTACAAAACTCATATAGTTGAGAATGTTGCAGCAAGGAGGCGTCTGGAGGAAGAGGAGATATCGTGTCTGAGGGCAATGCGTGTACATATTATGCAGAGAATTTGTAGTTGCAGATCGGGACTTGCAGGATTACTGAAAGTACTATCCAGAGGGCTGAGGTTGTTGAAGTGGTCTGGGCATTTAGAGATGGTGGAGCAAAATAGAAAGATTTGGAGGGTGTATAAATCTGTAGTCAAGGAGAGGTAGGATAGAGGTCACCTTAAAGAATGTTGGAGGGAGGGGGTAAAAGATTTTATATGTGAATGGCTTGGACATTAAGCACATGTGTGTGAGCGTGTTAGTTAGGAATGAATGGAAGCAAGTGGCTTTTATGACTTGACGTGCTTTTGGAGTGAGAGCAAAGTATCAGGAATACTTCTTAGCTAGACTTGAATCCTGGAGGTGCAAAGTAGAGTGCTTACACTCTGAATGAGAGGCGGGGATATTTGCAGTTTGGAGGGACATCTGAACTGTAGTATTGTCGTACCTCTGGCAAGACAGTAAGTGATGGTGAAAGTGTTTCTTCTTCTTCGGATCTCCCTGCCTCGGTAGAAGACTTAAAACAAAACTCAATTTATATAATCACTGATATGATTATAATATTGTTAATTATGATGGTACAACGTTATTAAAAGAAAACACTCAACTGGTGATTTACTAAATTTACTTTCTGAAGGCCTACACAATTTCAGTTTAGCTCTGCCTGTATCTACAGTTCGTGTTTAACGAGTTTTATACCCAAAAATTTGGTATTGCAATGGGAAATCCTCTTTTACTAGTCTTGAGTAATTTGTACATGGATTTTTTTAAACATAACTGCTAAATAAAATTCTTCCTGATAAGGCTAAATAGCACAGAAATGTGGATGATATCCTATTCTTAATTCCCAAGGAAATACATATCAATAAGTTCCTACTTGAGTTAAGGAGTCCAGCGCCATCCATAAAGTTTACTGTTGAGTTCAACAAAATAACCATGTTTATATGTTTTAATTATTAAATGGAACCAAGAATTTAAATTCAAAATTTTCAAAAAAAAAAAAACAAACAAAACAGAATTTTTTCATATATTCTCTATTATTCATATCATGACAAGGTTATATGTTCTGTGTCCTCCTTCATGTTCTTGAAAGCTGTGTGTGTTTGTAGCCCAGAGTTCATCAAAGAATATATTAGGAAGACATATAAATTAACAATTGATAAGATATATTCAAATAGTTAGGTAAGACACATATGCAACAGTTAGGTATCTTTATTTCGAAACGTTTCGCCTACACAGTAGGCTTCTTCAGTCGAGTACAGAAAAGTTGATAGAAGCAGAAGATACTTGAAGACGATGTAATCAGTCCATCACCCTTGAAGTTTTGAGGTGGTCAGTCCCTCAGTCTGGAGAAGAGCATTGTTCCATAGTATGAAACAATATGAAGTTGAAGTGACAGAATGGGGCCTTATATAGTGCCAGGAGGTGAGACGTAGGTTGCTTTGGGAGGGCAGGTCCCTCTCAAACCCAGCCGTTCTCACAATCTGTCGGTATTTTATACCATTTCAATGTTCATTATATTCAAATAGTTATATTGAGAAAGCTTTATATAAATTACAAGAAACACATTTTATAACCCTAAAAGGGACCCTATTCATCCAAGAATATGTACCAATTTCTGAAAACTTCATATTTCTTCTGTACTGAAGAACTTCAAAACAAAAGTTGCATTAAAAAATCTTAATAACATAATAAGCTATTTAATAAGTATTCCATTTCCCCTCAAAATGCAATAAATGTATGTTGGGGAAACTGGTATTACGTCAATATAGAACTAGTATTACATCATTATAGATACAACATTGGAAGTTGCTAAAAATCTAATGCTCTGTCTATTCTTGTGAGAGATTTTAGTTTCCTCATTGATTTTCAAAAGAATGAGAAAGTTGTAACAAGTATATCAAAGACTGAACAATATAAAACAGAATTCAACCTGTATAAAAAATTATACTGAATACAACTTGAATGTAAGTCCTGGTTTATATAAATTAGATTCATTCACAATACATAAAAACTGTGAGGATTATAGGTGGTTACAAATTTACCTTCATTTCACATGTCATCCTTAAATATTACCTTATGTATAACTTCTCTAAAAGCCCCGGAACAATTGAAACGCATTTCCCACACCTAGTGTATAAAGTACTTAACTCACTGAACATACATACATGTGATGTCACATATCTGCTATATAAGTCTTATGTTCTATCACTTTTGTGGTTTATTAATAAAATGAGAAGCTATGAAAGTGCTTGGAATATTTCTCTTGTGCTGATGTTGTATATAACCACAAGAAGGTGGTACAGTTACCTCCATGATGCCTTAGACCACTCAGTCACAGGTACCTCTTCTGTGGCTGAGTAATCTACGGCATCACATAATGAACTATGCCACCATCCAATTGTGAGGTCAAATCCTTCTGATCACGATCTTTCTCTGTATATATCTCCACTTGTTTCTGCGTGGTGCACTGATATTATATATATATATTTTTTATTAACACATCAGCCTTCTCCCACCAAGGCAGGGTGGCCCGAAAAAGAAAAACTTTCATCATTCACTCCATCACGTCTTGCCAGAGGCATGCTTACACTACAGTTATAAAACTGCAACATTAACATCCCTCCTTCAGAGTGTAATGTTACGCAGTGAAATGCAGAAAAAATATTTTATATAACATAGTTCCGGGATTGAACTGAAAGTGAACGCATTTTATTCCTGTCAGTCAGGCAGTTGTCAGAACAGGAGCAGATGTGAGGTGCGTTTAGTTCAGTACGTGTAGAAAGGCGGCTGGGTGAGGTCGTCATTGGCTGACGTTAGTGTGAGTAGGTGGTTTGGTGAATTTTTTGTATGCTATAGGTAGTTTTGTGTTTAAGTGCTGTCACTTAGCTGTAAAGCCCTAGTATGCAGGAGCCTGTATTTTGGAGAGTATTTAACGTTTCCATTGTAGGCTAAGTAGCCTGCAGAAAGGGGGGGGGGTCATGGAGCCTCCCTGTTCATAAATGTTCATTTATTTTGTTTAACTCATTAGTAGCAGTGTGCTAGTGAGTTAATGTGAACTGGAGTCTGGTGGTTTTTTGGAGTAGATTGTAAGTTGTATAAGTTGCTTATTATAAATATAGATATATTTTTATATAGGCGAGTTTTTGTCCCTCCTTCCTAGTAACAATTAATATTGTTTAATGTATGAGTACATGCTGGCCCAAGAGTTGCTGTGTGTTTCAGTGTAATTTAAATGCCCCTAGACAGCAGTGTGAGCAGCCATTAGAAGCCAGGAACATTTCATTTAAGTTATGACATCAAAGTCGTAACATGCAGACACTGTACTTCCAATCTCCAGGACTCAAATCCGGCCTGCCGGTTTCCCTGACTCCCTTCAAAAATGTTACCTTTATCACGCTCCAACAGTACGTCAAATCCTAAAAATCATTTGTCCCCATTCACTCCTATCTAGCATGCTCATGCATGAAGTCAAAGCCCCTCGCACATTAAACCTCCTTTACCCCCTTCCCCCTAGGCCGACCCCTACCCTGCCTTTCCTCCACTACAGATTTATACACTCTCGAAGGCATTCTATTTTGTTCCATCTTCTCTGCATGTCCAAACCACCTCAGCCCTCTGGATAATAGTTTTGGTAATCCTGCACCTCCTAATTTCCGGACTACGAATTCTCTGCATTATATTCACACCACACATTGCCCTCAGACATGACATCTCCACTGCCTCCAGCCTTCTCCTTGTTGCAATAATCTCCACTCTTGTTTCACATCCATTTAAGATCGTTGGTATAACTATACTCTCATACATTCCCCTCTTTGCTTCCATGGACAAAGTTCTTTGTCTCCACAGACTCCTAAGTTCACCAATCACTTTTTTCCCCTCATCAGTTCTATGATTCACTTCATCTTTCATAGGCCCATCTGCTGACACGTCCACTCCTAAATATCTGAATACATTCACCTCCTCCAAACTCTCTCCCTCCAATCTGATATCCAATCTTTCGTCACACAGTGTGTGTGTGTGTGTGTGTGTGTGTGTGAGTGTGTGTGTGTGTGTGTGTGTGCGCGCGCGCTCAAACTACTAAATTACTTTCATTGTTAGTTGGCACAGCAGCTTCACATACACCATCAAACAACAGTCGTGGTCAACACCTCATGGATTTCTAACTTCCCAACCAGTTGTCTTATAAAGACACTCTACTTTTGGAGGTTCCACACTGTCACGCGAGCTCTCGAGATTGCTCTCTTTTTCTCTCTCTCTTTGATTCACTAAAAGGCATTTCATGCTGACACTGCGAACGAAGTAAGAAAAATTCATAGCTAACCTACCGGTCGTCATCCAGGAAAATTTGCGCCCGACTAAATAGTCCTCATTCGTCTGGCTAGAGCGAGCCGCTGGAGGGGAGTGAGACGAGTAATGTGGTCACTTATCTGGCTTTATACTTAGAGGGAATTTTTAGACACTGTAAAGCAAATGAAATGTAAGGATTTTTACAAAATTTATTTATGCCTATGACCAATATGTCTAATATTTTTCCTCGAATTCAATCTCACATTCGCTTTTTCCTTTTTTCTTCTCTGTCTATTCTCATCTCGCCTCATTTCACACCTGTCCTTATATTTCCCTTCTTCTCATCTTCCTCTTTTCTCATCTATTCCTATCACCTCTAATTTTCATTTCATTTTTTTCTCATTTCTCCTCTCTTCTTCTAACTCCCATTTCCCTCTTCTCCTCCTCTTCCTCTACCTCCTATTTCCTCCTCTTCCCCCTCATTTCCTCCCTCTCTCCTCCCCTTCCCATCTCCTGCTTCGTCTCCCTCATCTGGTAATATACACACTTCCCTGCACTCTTTCACACTCCTTTAACTCACTTTGAGTTTCCCTTATCTAATCACATTCCACGCAAGTTCCACTCCGTCCTTCCCTCCTCTCTTTTATCATGCTTTCTGTTCCTCCTTACTTCAATACGTCTTCTCTGTTTTCCTCATTTTAATTACATGTTTCTTTTGTAGTGTTGTCATCCTTCACATTCCTGAATGTGGAATTAATCTTTTGTGTCTCATTCATCCGTACGTTATGTTTGTTGTTATTCATCGAGAGTGTTTCATTCATCAGTAATATTCATTGTTTACTTCATCCGTATTGTTACTCGTTTCATTTATCAGAGATATTATTTCATTCATCCGAATTTTTTGTTCGCTTCCTCCATCTGTATACTCGCCGTATTATTGCCGTTCTTTTGTTTTTTCTACAATGACATTGTGCGATGGTTTGCGTGCATAATATATGAACATTATGGTAGTAATGTTGTACGAGTGTGTGTGCGTGTGTGTGTGTGTGTGTGTGTGTGTGTGTGTGTGTGTGTGTGTGTGTGTGTGTGTGTGTGTGTGTGTGTGTGTGTGTGTTCACCTATTTGTACTCACCTATTTGTTGTTCCAGGGGTCGATTTATAGCTCCTGGTCCCGCCCCTTCACTGATTGCTACTAGTCTTCTCTCTCCCTGTTCCATGAGCTTTATCAAACCTCGTGTTAAAATGTCAGCATAGTTGCCGATCCCCTGTATATGTATATGTTATCTGAGTATCATAGTACCATCCATATGTTTTACGTAGTTGACCCCTTGCTAGGCTCAGTGACTAGCTTGTGTGACGTCACGTGATGCCGTATGTGAGCGCTGCGCTCCCGGCCTCGTCCTCACTCCGCGATTAGGTCTAGGAACAGGCAACACAGGCAGGCTGGGCCTCTCCCTCTCACACTCTGCTAATATATGTGTTACCATCCAATGACTGTTTAACTCCAACCATCACATCTACACGAACCCTCTCGACAAAAGCTGTGTATGGTTCCTGCCTCCACTACGTCAGTTTCTAGGCTATTTCACTTCCTGACAACTCTATGACTGAAGAAATACTTCCTAACATCCCTTTGACTCATCTGAGTCTTCAACTCCCAATTGTGACCCCTTGTTCCTGTGTCCCATCTTTCGAATATCCTGTCTTTGTCCACTCTGTCAATTCCTCGCAGTATTTTATATGTCGTTATCATGTCTCCCCTAACCCTCCTGTCCTCCAGTGTCGTCACACTGATTCCCTTAACCTTTGTCCGTAGGACAGTTCCCTTAGCTCTGGGACTATTCTTGTTGCAAACCTTTGCACTTTCTCTAATTTTCTGACGGGCTTGACAGGTGTGGATTCCAAACTGGTGCTGCATACTCCGATATGGGCCTGACGTATATGATGTACAGAGTCTTGAAAGATTCCTTACTGAAGTATCGGAACACTATTCTTAGGTTTTCCAGGCGCCCATGTACTGCAGCAGTTAACTGGTTGATGTGCGCCTCAGGAGATGTGCTCGGTATTATACTCACCCCAAGATCTTTTTCCTTGAGTGAGGTTTGCAGTCATTGGCCACCTAGACTATACTCTGTCTGCGATCTTCTTTGCCCTTCCCCGATCTTCATGACTTTGCATTTGGCAGGGTTAAATTCAAGGAGCCAGTTGCTGGACCAGGCTTGTAGCCTGTCCAGGTCTCTTTGTAGTCCTGCCTGATCCTCATCTGATTTAATTCCCCTCATTAACTTCACATCATCTGCAAACAGGGAAACATCTGAGTCTATCCCTTCCGTCATGTCATTCACATATACCAAAAACAGCACAAGTCCTAGGACTGACCCCTGTGGAACCCCGCTCGTCACAGGCGCCCACTCTGACACCTCGTCACGTACCATGACTCGTTGCCTCCCTGTCAGATATACTCTGATCCATTGCATTGCCATTCCTGCTATGCGTGTGTGTGTGTGTGTGTGTGTGTGTGTGTAACATGGGCTTGTTTGAGCAACGTGTGTGTTTAATATATGGTTAATGTACCACCATTACGAGTGTATATGCCCATGGTACTACTATTGTTTTTGTGTGTGTATGTACAATATATGGTTATTGTACTTAATGAAATTATTATCGTTTCTCGTGTGCATTAACAAAAAAGTGAGAGGAATTAATGTGCAACTGGCATGACTTCCATCAAACACTGAGTAATGATGAAGTTGAGGAATTAACCAAAGAAAGCACTTTGTATGAAAAAGTTGAATGTAATTTGGGTATGACTCTGTCTTAAGCATTAGAAATATTAGCTAAGAAGTAATGAATCTAAATGTCATAGGAATACAGCTGAATGCCTATGTAGATCTATTACTCACTGTGATAGCACGAACGTAGACAAACACATTTAGGGAGCAATTTGCGATGTAAACATACTGACTGATGTAGTAGCCGGGCTTAATCTTGGTTACGAGAATTTCTTCGTTTGGAAGGCGCACATACGATCAAATTAAATGCAAAATGTGTATTCAGTCAATGGTCACTTTCTTGAACATCTTGAACCTTAGTAATAATAGTAGAATTACCGACAAAATATTAGGTAAATAACACAGATGCAAATAATGTGACATTTTTATGTGACATCTGTGTATGTGCTTAATCGTCCGCATATTGAGAAATATAAACATAGTGTAATAAAATATGTAATGTTAATGAAAAATTAAATCACGGATATTTTTATTAAATTTTCCAAGTTTGCTTGTGACAGATGAAGTCTGATTTTTTTTATTTTAAAAATATGATCTAGATGCACTCGGTAGGTAAGGTAAAGTTCGTCAGATATGAGGAAAGGTGTTTCCTGACGCGGGTCTTATTCAGATGATGAACCACCGTTCGACCTTTTGATCATTTGACCGAGGCCTTCCGCTGGCTTACCAGTCCACCCCTTTAAAAATTATAGTCATAGTTAAACCCATTAGGTGAAAACAGTTAACCCTTTTGTGGTCTACTTTTTAGGCGGTCTCTTGCAAATCCATATTGTGCACCCCATTTCCACAGGATTGATCTGCGAGGCACAATAAATTTGCCTCTTCGGAGGTAAAAATCTAAATTTAAATTATGCTTTCTCAGTTTCCACTCTTCTCTGTCGTGTCCTGCTCTCTCTCTCTCTCTCTCTCTCTCTCTCCTCTACCCTCTTGTTACCTGTACTCACTCTACTCTCTTCCACACCTCCACTCTACCCTCCTGTTACCTGCACTCTCCCGATTCTCCTCCATACCTCCACATGCATCCCTCCACCTACACTGTCCTCCACACCTCCATCTCTATTCTTCTCTCCGGTGTCCTACACACTATTCAACTCTTCCAAACACACCTTCATAAGTACTTCATTCTCCTTCCTGTCACTTCATCCCCTCATTATTTTCTACTACACCTCATTATTTTAAGCTCCAGTCGTCTCTCCGTGCAATGTTTCTCTTTTATTTTCTATCGAAAAATCCACAACTAAGACAAAGCTTCTCTCAATTAGTCATTCAAATTAGAAAAAAACATTTTTGCACGCATTCAAGTTTGTTAAATTCTGCTAGTCCTAAACCTTTATCGAAATTTAGCATTTGTCATTAGAAGTTTTAGGAGGGTAGGTTAACGTGAATTAACCTGTGTTTACGTGTAGTTAACCTACAAACCGGAAATAACATTCACTGGCAATTTACGCTTGGCGTTTAAATTCTCACGCTTACTGTTCAAGCTGGAGGATGGGTTGCGAGAGAGAAAGTCAGTTGAACAAATAATATCGTTGGCCCACAGCTGACTATAACTTCATCCTACTCACTATTTGTATATCTCTTAACAATAAAATGGCTTTCCAATGAACTGATGTAGTTAACAGCTCAGCTTATAAATAGAGTTAGGAACCCTAATCTAACCTAGTAGAAGCCTGTGTAAAGAGAGAGAGAGAGAGAGAGAGAGAGAGAGAGAGAGAGAGAGAGAGAGAGAGAGAGAGAGAGAGAGAGAAAGAGAGGGAGAGAGAGATTGAGATTCCATCCTAAAGATATCTTCACTAAAGCACAGAGGAATACTCACGAGAAAAGGTTGTCCCACATAATGGCTGGGGTCTGGAAAAGCAACCAGACAACAGGATAGTTTCCCTGCTTCTCATCATTACCCTATTGAAATCTCGCAGCTCAATCTGAGAGATTGCAAAACTGTAGATAATTCACCCTGTGTGAAGGAATATGACTAGGAAACATACCTGGCATTGCAATGTGAAATAAAACAGGTTTGAAACTAAGGAAAAGAAGGTCAGTTCCATTTCATTAGATCAAGAGCCTATAACTTTACTCTGCTGCTGATCTGTTGTTAAACCTCTCTACTAAGTGGCACCAGTCACTGGACGAATCCAAAGTCAGCTGTGTGGTAGCACTGGACATTGCTGGTGCTTTCGACCGGGTGTGGCACCAGGGCCTCTTAGCAAAACTGCAAGCTCTGAGAACTGCAGGCTCTACGCTATGTCTCCTCAGTGATTACCTTCATGGTAGATCTCTAAGTGTAGTTCTCAATGGAACAGAATCAGCAAGACATCCTATCGGGGCAAGTGTTCCACAAGGAAATGTTCTGGGACCATTGTTATAGAATGTCCACTTCAACGACCTTCTTCATCTCATCCCAGAATCCCATGCATATGCAAATGACTGTACACTGACATTCACTTATCCAAGAGAAGAAATGCCAGCTGCTCTAAGCTACATCAATCACCAGCTCAGAGCTATTTCAGCTTGGGGAAATAGATGGCAAGTAACATTTGCACCTGAGAAAACACAAATGATGATGGTCTCTAGGCACCAAGATGGTAATGCCGGTGCAGTAGTAAGAATGAATGGGAGGGTGTTGGCATCTGTGGAAGAAGTTGATATCCTTGGGGTGAAATTTGACTCCAAACTGACCATGAGAAACCACGTTGTAAATCTTGCAAACAAGGCAGCCAGGAAGCTTACAGCACTTCGCCGTATCTCGCATCTGCTTGTCAGCAGGGGTTGCAAGATTTTGTACGAGGTACAAGTACGCTCACACCTTGAGTATGCTCCACTTTCTTGATTCGCCTGCCCCCCTTCTCATCTCCGACTACTTGACAGAGTAGAGAACAGAGCAAGATGTCTCATCTCTCGCCTGGACCAGTCCTGGATGGATCTGTCATTTCAGCAGAGCCTTCAACACAGGAGGGATGTGGGTGGCCTTACTGTTATGCACAAGGCCAATATTGTCGAAGTACCACACTTGGATCCACTTCGAGGACAGTGTGAAGCAAGTTTCTATACCACAAGACGGGCAGAAAGCAGCAACTTCACCCTGGCTGTACCCTTCTCCAGAACATCACTTCATCTGAAATCCTTTATTCCCAGGATGACTCGAGTATGGAACACATTCGTACAGCATTATGATGTCAATGAGATAAAGTCAGTTGATCAGATGAAAATGCTGGCCCACAGATGACTCCAACTTCATCCTGTTCCCTATTTGTATGTCTCATATCAATAAAAATGTTTTGAAATGAGCTGATGTAGGTAACAGCTCTTAGCTTGCCAATAAAGTTAGGAATCCTTAACCTGTAAATAGCTTGTCAATAAAGCTACGGATCCTTAACCTTGTCAAACCCTGTGTAAAAAAAAAAAAAAAAGCATGAAGACACCCATCTTCCCGTCCCCTCCACCCTATCCCTCGTCTATCCTTGAAGGTATATGGGTTATTAACACATATGAGTAAAAGACACGGCTCCACAAGCTTTACAATAATGCAGAAGGTAAACGAAAGCTCTGTGGAAATGTATCCAGATATAAACATGCACAGCTTTACAAGCTTTACAATAATAAAAGAGTCAAATGGAAATATAACCAGATATAAACATGTAAATGGCTCATTACTACTGTAACTTGTTTAGATATCAAAAGTTTGTAATCCAGTCCCTGGACCCATTATGTACCTCTGGCATCTTTTAACTGCCCCCCACAGGATGGTTATGGAGTGAATAATGAAGATATTAAACTAACCGCTCAGTAAGTTTTTTGCAGAAATGTGAGCACTACTTAACAAGTCTCCCCAAGACGTAAGATGCACTCAGAAAGTCTCCTCAAGACGTGAGATGCA
The DNA here is from genome assembly GCF_038502225.1 of Cherax quadricarinatus. Taxonomy (NCBI): domain Eukaryota; kingdom Metazoa; phylum Arthropoda; class Malacostraca; order Decapoda; family Parastacidae; genus Cherax; species Cherax quadricarinatus. The sequence goes on from NC_091349.1 coordinate 15,523,450, forward strand.
TTCAAAAGGCCTCACCAGACGTGAGTTGCAATTAGCAAATCTCCCCAGACGTGAGTTGCACTCAACAAGCCTCCCCAGACGTGAACTGCACTCATCAAGCCTCCCTAGATATGAGATGTACTCAACAAGCCTCCCCAGATGCGAGATGCACTCAACAAGTCTTCCCAAGACGTGAGATGCACCTAACAAGCCTCCCCAGACGTGAGATGCACCTAACAAGCCTCGGCAGACGTGAGCTGCACTCAACAAGCCTCCCCAGATGCGAGATGCACCCAACAAGTCTTCCCAAGACGTGAGATGCACCTAACAAGCCTCCCCAGACGTGAGATGCACCTAACAAGCCTCCGCAGACGTGAGCTGCACTCAACAAGCCTCCCCAGATGTGAGATGCACCTAACAAGTTTTCCCAAGACGTGAGATGCACCTAACAAGCCTCCCCAGACGTGAGATGCACCTAACAAGCCTCCGCAGACGTGAGCTGCACTCAACAAGCCTCCCCAGATGTGAGATGCACCTAACAAGTTTTCCCAAGACGTGAGATGCACCTAACAAGCCTCCCCAGACGTGAGATGCACTCAACAAGTCTCCCCAGATGTGAGATGCACCTAACAAGTTTTCCCAAGACGTGAGATGCACCTAACAAGCCTCCCCAGACGTGAGATGCACCTAACAAACCTCCGCAGACGTGAGCTGCATTCAGAAGCCTCCCCAGATGTGAGATGCACCTAACAAGTTTTCCCAAGACGTGAGATGCACCTAACAAGCCTCCCCAGACGTGAGATGCACCTAACAAGCCTCCCCAAGACGTGAGATGCACTCAACAAGCCTCCCCAGACGTGAGATGCACCTAACAAGCCTCCCCAGACGTGAGATGCACTTAACAAGTCTCTCCAGACGTGAGATGTACCTATCAAGCCTCCCCAGATGTGAGATGCGCCTAGCAAGCCTCCCCAGACGTGAGATGCGCTCAAGAAGCCTCCCCAGACGTGAGATGCACTAACAAGCCTCCCCAGACGTGAGATGCACTTAACAAGTCTCCCCAGACGTGAGATGCACCTAACAAGCCTCTTCAAGACGTGAGATGCACCTAACAAGCCTCCCCAGACGTGAGCTGCACCCAACAAGCCTTGCTGGGTGTAACATCATCGCTCTCGCGCGAGGGTCATGTAATCACCCTAAAGAGATAACGTATTCGTGAATTATCATCCTAACCAGAAGAAATTTCCCAACTTTTAAAGTCATTTTGGCAATTTTTTTTAATATAAGGTTTCCACAGCAAATGAGAAGCGAGGGTCATGCCTAAGATATTGTTGAGGATTACTTAGGCATAAAATAAGAGCTTTAAAATAAGAGCTTTCACAGCTAGGATGGTTCCTGCCCTCCAGGATGACTTAACATCGGGAGTAAATATATGAATTTTATTTGACTCTCGACATTCCAATGTTTATAAAATAGGAAGAAAGAGATGATTCTAAAATATTGCTGTTTATTTTTATTCTTTTTGCCCGAGAGCGCAGTCTTCGTACAGAAGAATAGAAATCACAATGTGGTTGGAACAAGTCACAAAATATACTGGACTGAAACATCGTTGTAATTATTTTCGTATCTGTGGGCTTCGTTAAGCGCGTCGTGTGATATTTGGGGTCATTGAGTTTCAAGTTATATGCATCCCACAACAACTTACGTCAATATGTTTTAACGAGCTACTTAAAGGTATAATTCTAAAAGCTTTCTGTAAACTTACAAATACTCTTTACATACGTTGAAGTCAGGTTATTTCACATGGACCTACAAAGGCGTATATTTAATACAAATAAGGAAATTATGGAGGAGGAGCAGGTTGAGAGGTACCAGGATATGTTCGATTTTGCTCGATAATCATTCGTGGAGTGAGAATATACTGAATTAATAAAGTAGAAATTCATATTAAAACGTAGAAAAACGCAAATGCAAGAACGCAGCGGCAAATGGGTGAGATGAAAGACCGAGTTAAGTTACAAGAGTGGGCAAGATGTGAGAGTCAATGATATTCAAGAGTCGACTCATGAAGCATGAAATAAATCTGAGTTATCATGTTAGAGGACAGCATTGAATGTAATTATTATAATTATGACAATAATGATACCTATTATTTTTCAACACACTGGCCGTATCCCACAGAGGCAGGGTGAACTAAGAAGAAAAACGAAAATGTTTTCTTGTTTTAAATTTTAGTAGTGTATACAGGAGAAGGGGTCACCAGCCCCTTGCTCCCAGTATTTTAGTCGCCTCTTATGACACGCATGGCTTACGGAGGAAGAATTCTTATCCACTTCCCCGTGGAGTTAAGAGAAAATAAATAACAAGAACTATTAAGAAAAGAGAAGAAAACCCAAATGGGTGTGTGTGTATATATATAAATATACATGTACATGCATGTGTAGTGTGACTTAAGTGTAAGCAGAAGTAGCAAGATATACTCGTTATTCCGCGTGTGTTAGAGACAGAAAAAAGACACCAGCAATCCTACCATCATGTAAAACAATTACAGGTTTCCGTTTCACACTCACTTGGCAGGACGGTAGTACCTCCCTGGGTGGCTGCTGTCTACCAACCTACTACCTAGTATTATTATTTTTAATTTATTAATTTATTATTATTATTATTATTATTATTATTATTATTATTATTATTATTATTATTATTATTATTATTATTGTCATGTAATAGTGATGGTGGTAGCAGCAGTACGGGCCATTTAGATTTTTTTCAGTAAACGAGAAGACTGAGGTTAAGGACAGAAGAAGCCTTACAAGTGGTTAGGAAAGCCTTAGGAATCTTCATCAGCGGAGATAAATGCTTCAGCAAACTGGAAACGAGTTTACAACGAGAAGAAAAGTGCGAACGTCAGGAGTTAAGAAAATAGGCGTGTGCAGATCCTGTCTAAAGCTTTAAACACACGACAGCCACGGATAAAACTTCACAAAGTTCACTTAAAAAACAGTGATTAGAAATGAGGAAGGTTTGGGAGATTTTTAACGCCAGAGTTAGCAAGGAAAGCATTCTGAAGATGAGAAAGATCAGAAAAATTTCTAGATAGATAATAGTCAGTTTAGTTAATAAAAAATAACAAGATATTAGGAGACAAGAAATAAAATCAGAGAAGGAACGATACAGGTGTAATACGCAAATAACCCGCATGTAGGATGACGACGTTTCGGTCTGACTTGGACCATTAACTAGACAAATTACTAGTGAAAAATGGTAAGGTGATGCATACAAGAGTGGAAACAGACATTTATGTACAGTTCAGGACATTTATTGGAGAAAACGTTTTGCCACGAGTGGCTTCTTGACCTTCAGGAATGAATGGTCCAAATGGTACCGAAACGTCGTCATAAATTCTCTTTTACCACGAAAAAAAAACATTCTCTGGCAATAATGGTTTTTCGATATTAAATACATATAGAACTTTGTGAATTATTTTTAGCCACAAGAAGCTAAGAACTCACCACTAAATTTCTGCAGTTACCTTTAACATGTACTCAAGAACGGCAAAATAAAAAAAAAAATATGGTGAAATGTGCCTCTCACTACAATAAAACAAACATAAGGACCCCTGATCTCATGCAGTGACATGAGATTAGGGGTGATGTGCATGACCAGGCGACTCATCACTCATCGTGCAGCGAAGATGGTTCAGTGAGGACAGAATACGTCGTTCTTTAGAGACCGAGGCTTGAGTACAAGTACTTGTGAGGTTACGATGAGACCTCTTCGTTCACAGATACATGTGCAATATCTGATACCCAGATGTTGCACATGTTTTAATTCTTCTTGTTGTCGTATTGTATGTCATACATATACAACACATTGCAAAGTATATGGGCAATCCGAGCCACACTGCTACACTATGTGGATGACCTGATTCTCACCGGAACACTATGTGGGTGACCTGACTCACAATACGATACTGAGCAATCAGATTCTTTCTGCCACCCTTTGCGGATAACCTAATTCACACTGCCAGACTATGTGGGTGATCTGATCTATTGTCAGCATATTTCAACTGCACTAGTTATGATGCACCGACTTCAAATACTGTCAGGTCAGTAGAGTCTGAACTGCTATGACTCCCCCTGTTGTGAGGGCGTAGTCAGTCAGACATGTACTCTCAGGCAGTCAGGACATCAGACTGCGAGCTGCGTTCCCTACTTACATATTCTCAATATATATCTGTATAACCGTTTCAGTGACTTATCATTCACCATCACTCCACTTAAGTACCCTTTACGAGATTATACTGTGCTTTATATCTTCAACTTTATATATATATATATATATAGAAGTGGATAAAAAGGCTTCAAGGAAGAATATTTGGATTTCTTCCTGAAGCCATTTGAATATTCCACTTCCCCTACCACCCCATCTTTTGAACTATTTTTTTTTTTTTTTTACCAATAGGAATATTTTATTACATAATATGGCACAGAAGATTTGAGAGATACATTGTTGATATAAAGGTGGCATATACGGTACATGTTGTTACGTGTGTATCACCGATTATAAGGCGAAAATCTCATCCAGCTCCTCAGAGCTGGGGCGTGTGCCCAAAATGCAGCATGCATTACCCCTTTGAACAGCCGCACTGAGCCGCTGGAACAGAAAACTAGCTGCCCTGGGATCCCTAGTTACCCTGATGAGTCTTTTTCCCAACTCCTTAAGGAAATTAGATGCACTCTTTCCCCATGAGCCAAGGGTCTCTGAGCCTATGGGAACAAACATATAATGATGGGCAAGTTCTCCATATTTTCTAGACTTTTGGGACTCCCTAAAGCTGGCAGCTGCCCCTCCTTCCTCCCTGGTGTATTGGAGATAGGTATCAGCCAAGGTAGATGCACATGTATAGTCCCACACCACCTGCTTCCCATCTGTCCAGGCTTGAAGGGTGATACCATCTGGACGCTTCTGGCTGCCATCAGATCTGCATAGTTGGGGTGGCTCCCGAATATGTAAAACTGGTCAATTAGCAAAAACTCATTTAAAATTAAGTCCTTTCTAAAATTTTCTCTTATACTTTTAAAGATATATTTTTTTTATTAATTTTAATGTAAAATTTTTTAATTTTGCTCCAAAAGAATCTTAGAAAACTTACCTAACCTTATTATAACAAGAGCAATTTATTTTACCCTAACCCAACTAAATATATTTTAGATTTGTTTACAGTAATTTATTACTAAACAAACACAGTGAAATATATTTTTTTCGTTAGGTTAAGAATGATTTTGGCGAAATTATTGCATACACAAATTTTCACTTGTCCTATATAGCAAGATGAGCGTTGCTATTTAAGCCAAGATCGCAAGTTCTGCCTATTCGGCACGACATTATATATATATATATATATATATATATATATATATATATATATATATATATATATATATATATATATATATATATATATATATATATATATACATACATACACACATACACACACACACCACTGGTCTAGTGGTCTAAAGCGTCATGCGTTTTCTCTCACCATGAGGCGGGCCAAAACAGCATGGGTTCGACTCCTTGGCTAGTGCAGTGTTGTTATTGATCAATACCACTTGTTCCGTGGGTACAATAATAATTACATATATATATATATATATATATATATATATATATATATATATATATATATATATATATATATATATATATATATATATATACATTTTTTTTTGCCACGAGCAGTAATAGACCATTCCATTGCCTTAGGGAGTCAAGTTATTATAATAAAAAAGAAGCCCTAAACCTAAAAGGGTCGTACAGGGCAGTAAGGAGTCAAGTATGTACTCTCTGGGTCTTGGTGAAATTGTGGCACAACCGACATTTATAGTAGTAACACAGGCGACTCGAGAAAATAGAGGATCCTTGATTTACTGATGCTCACGATATATCGTCCACGTGTAGTGAACTTTCTCTTCAGGGGATCTTGGAAATTGTCACTGACTTCTCCTTTCCTCTCAGCCTGTCACTTTGTGTGCGTTTTACTCTTTGTCAGGCTTTCTTTGTTTCGCTGTCTTTGTCTATTTGACTTTGTCAGTCCTTCTCTTTCCCCTCTTATATTTTATCTCTCTCTTTCCCTCTCTCACTTTCTTCCTCTCGCTTTCTTTCATCTTTATTTTTACACTTAAAGGTTCTAACGAATCTGTGTGTTTACTTTATTCAGTATTGAGAAACATACTAGTGAGAAACTAGGCGAAGTTGAATTTTAGCTATAATTCAAAACCTTCAAGTAAAGCGTACGCTGGATTTCGTGAATAGCTGCCCGTCTTGCTGTAAAATAGCTTTCTTTAGATGAGAAAGGTGACAGACCTTCAGGTCAGTGATCTTGTAAATAACAGTTAAATCTCCAGTAGTTTCCCGGTGCTGAAGACATTGTTTAGGTGAAAAGGATAAATAAAACAAGGTAAATGTTCTTATGTGATGGTCAACTTTGTCTGGGAATCAGGGATACACTGAGGGAGGAACTGGCCAAGCAAGGAAGTGGTGTATACTCGTAGGTGAGAGCAGGCGTGTGAACCACAAAGAGTTTTACGCCAACTACAGTTCAGTGAGTACAAGAGGCACCTAAATGCTGCTGTGAGGTTCTTGGCTGCCTTGCTGGCAAGGTGCAGCACTTGGGGCTTCACAGGCAGGTACCTCATTCTCTCTCTCTCCCTCTGTCTCTCTCTCTATCCTTCTCTCTCTCTCTCTCTCTCTCTCACTCTCCCTTCTTCCCTCTATCTTCTCCCTACCTCCCTCCTTCCCTCTCCTATCATCTCCTTTCCTCTCCTCTCCTTCCACCCTCCCTACTGACCTTCATTCCTTCCTGAACTTCCTCCTCTTACACCTCCTCTCTACATTCCTCTTTCTCTATATTCTGTTTTTTTGTTTACCCTTCAATAGTATTGAGAATGATAGTTGACACTAGTATACAAATTATTATGTACTGGCTCATTTAAAAGGCTGACTCTATCAATAACATTATCGTATAAATAAATAATTTTGTGTATACCAGTCAATATATTTCATCTGTATTTATTTCTAAAAGTACATGTACAAGGTATACAGACCATAGCTGACATCAATGACATACTACTATATACAAAGTCCCTGGTTATGGAGAGCTTTTCGGACAAATTAGGTCAATTTTGTCCCAGGATGCGACCCACACCAATCGACTAATACCCAGGTGCCTATTTTACTGATAGGTGAACAGGAACAACAGGCGTCTTAATCGGACACGTCCTAATTTTTCCACCCGTACTGGGGATAGAACCACAGATCACAGTGTGTGAGCTGAGTGCACTAACAATAAAGCTACGGGACACCTACGGACACTTCGTGGTAACAAGAGTCAACTGGAGCCAACTCTCTCATTCTTCTATCTCTATTTCCCTCCTTCCATTAACCTTCCTAAACCTTCCTCATTCCCATGAGGTACAGAATGCCCCGCATTCATGCCACAAGTTTCCTGAATGCTTCACATTCAGGCCACTAATTACTCGAATGCCTCTCTGAATGTTTCACATTCAGGTATCTATATTCCTGAATGCCTCGAATTCATGCCTCATGTTACCCGAATGCGTCACATTCATACAACTAATTACCTTAATGCCTCCCATTCATGCCACTAGTTACCTTAATGCCTCTCATTCATGCCTCTCGTTACCTGAATGCCTCTCTTTCTTGTCTGAAGTTCACTTAATGCCTCTCTTTCTTGTCTGAAGTTCACTTAATGCCTCTCTTTCTTGCCTCAAATTCCCTGAATCCCTCACATTCCTGCCTCTAGTTACCTGATTGCCTCACATTCCTGCCATTGCTTACTTGAATCCCTCACAATTATCTTTCTAGTATCTGAATGCCTCATATTGGTACTTACCTCTGAATGACTCGCATTGATTGACAGCATACTGGAAGGAGTGCAGTTCCAGTACCCTCTCAGTATTACGTTTTCTACACATTTAGCTTCATTTTTTTAACACATCGGCCGTTTCCCACCGAGTCAGGGTGACCCAAAAAAGAGCAAACACTAGTAAACGAGGATTTCCAATTGCCATACCAAATTTTTGGGTGTAAAACTCATTAAATACGAACTTTGCTCGAGTATAAAGCAAAATTTAATAAGCTCAATAATTGCATATATAGGTAAAGGTAAATTGAAATTGAATAGATCTCCAGAAATAAACTTATTAAATCATCAGTTGAGTGTTTTGTGAATGTTGTACCATGTGAGGGAAAAGTTCAATAGATAGGAGTAGCGAGGGAGTATATAGTAACAATAGTTTCATTGCCGGCTACTTGTTTAGGTAGGGTAAGTCAAGCTCCCGCTATCCCTTCCCCTCCTTCTTCCCCCCCCCCCGAAAGGTGACGTGTGGGGCTCCGATCCAAACAGTAATCACTAGACTCACAGCTCCCAGCACTACTGTAAGTACATGCCTGCCTTGTATTCAAGTGGATTTATTGGTTGAAAGCTTCACTTTTGACCAATAATAAACTTAGTCCTTTCAGTCTTGCTCTAAGTTGACTGTTGTGATAATCACCACATCTTTTAGGTATTGTACTTATCATGGAGAGTGATTTCTTAAGCAGTGGGTAACCTGTCTATCTTTCCAGCTTGGATGACAGAGAGGGTCACCTGCCAATCAACGAGCAGAACTGATGGAGATGGACTAATGTCCTGAGACTTCCCCTTTTTGGATTTAATTACCTGTGCACCTGTATGAAATTGCAGGATGTAACCCCTCATCATTGCAGCGGTAAAGAACCTGCTTTCCAGTCATCGGGATAGAATACTCAAGGCTATACTGTGAAGAACAAACCAGTGGGTTGTAACCAACACCTGCGACCCCCCCCATCATCAACAACTGCTACGATTTCAACAACACTCAAGTGTCACCAAAACCAGACACCCCTATACATAATAGCGTTGAATTCAGTTATCATTTATATTTTTCATTTTTCATTTTCTTTAATGTAGGATTAATATTTCATATTTAAGTGTTTTACATTTTCTATATAATAAAGTGTTTATGTTTGTCTGTTATTATTTCTTTTTCTATTCACTAATTTTCCTGAGGAGGAGCCAGCCTTGGTAATACTGTCTGAAGTTGTTACAGGGCTGAGTAAGCCTTCACAAGTGGCGACCTTGCCAGGATCAACTCGACTGAATCAAGATTCAACTCCATCTCGAATCTACCATTGGAACTTCAACGCCGCGTACCACAGACGGTTACCACCAGCCATGAGTAATCATTCTCTATGGTAGGACTACAGTACAGGTATTTAAAAGATTTGGTGTTTGTTAGTCTCAATTTATTGTAAGTCAAGTCAAGGCAGGAATACTAGTTAATTCTGCCATCTATTTTTGTGTGAGCTTGAAACACTTTGGAGGACTAGACTCTAGGGACCCGAGATTTTCCAGTGACAATTTGTTTCATTGAGCTCTTTATTACATCAAGGGAACTGTCATAGGACACTCTTGATTTGTTGGTGAGAAGATTGGATGGTCAAGTGACCCCATTCTACTTACTGTTTGCTCGGAGCCGGGAACTGTCATAGGACACTCTTGATTTGTTGGTGAGAAGATTGGATGGTCAAGTGACCCCATTCTACTTACTGTTTGCTCGGAGCCGGCATAGAACCCTTCGTTTTAATTAATACATATTGTTTAATTGAAGCAGGGATCGAGCCCTCTGGTTTATTTACAGCTTGAGCAGAGCAGGAATTGAACCCTCGGTTTTCTTTAATACCTGTTTCATTTCCCCTGATAGTTTAAGTTATTCTTGCAAGTATGGATGAATAACAGTTTTGGATGAATGCTGGAAGTTAGGAATAACAGGGAAAAATTTTGAATCTTTCATTAGTGCTAAGATCCAGGAAAGAATTGAAAGAGAGAGAAGACAGTTAGAAAGGGAAAGAGAAGAAGAAAAGTAGAGAGAGAGAATAGAAAGAGAAGAGAAAAAGGAGAGAGAGAGAATTGAGAGAGAAATCCAAGAAAGACAGTTAGAAAGAGAGAGAGAAGACAAAAAGGAGCGTGATAGACTTGATCGTGAGGAGAGAGCTAGAGTACATGAAGAACAAGTTAAATTAAGAGAACTTGAGGAAAGAGCAAAGGATAGAGAACGTGAGGAACAAGCTAAAATACGTGAGGAACAAGCTAAGATACGTGAGGAACAGGTTAAATTAAGATAACTTGAGGAAAGAGCAAAGGATAGAGAAGTTGAGGAAAAAGCTAGAGAACATGAGTTAATAGAGAGAGAAAAGGATCGCGAGCTCGAAAAATCTCGCCTTGAATTAGAGAATAAAAAGTTAACTTTTACACAACAACAATTAGAGGAAGGAGTAATGGAACAACGTGCAGTCAGTGCACATATTCCAACACCTAATTTACCTCCCTTCACAGAGGGGGAAGACATAACTTCGTACATTATCAGGTTTGAAAATACCGCTACCCTCTGTGAATGGCCTGCTGACACCTGGGCTACCAGGTTAGGAATGTTATTTTCTGGTACAGCCTTGAATATCTATGCAACTTTGTCGCAGGATATCATATGTAATTATAACCTACTGAAGAAGGCAATCCTTAAAGCATATAAAAAAAACACAAATTCTTACAAGAAAGATTTCAGGTATGCCACCTTACAGCCTGGCCAGAACTTTTAGCAGTTACAGGTAACACTCTTTCGTTTGTTCGACTTTTGGATAGAGAGTTCAGGAATTGATCACAGTTATGAATCTCTTAGAGACTTCATGGTTGCTGACCAGTTCCTGACAGCTCTTCCCCATCAGATACGAACATTCATCAGAGAACGTAACCTGATTAAAGCTGAGGAAGTTGCTGAGGCTGCTGACCTGTATGCTGAGACTCACAATTCCTATAAAGACCTAAAGGGATCGAACCCTAAGGGCAAGGGTTCATCAGACCTTAAGAAATCAAAGCCACTAGTGGAAAGTAAATGACTTCTTTTATTCCTGTTTGTCATTTGTGTGGCGTTAAGGGACATAAACGTCCAGATTGTCCTTCTAAGAAGGTCCAAAAAGTTGGAAGATGTTTTAAAGACTGTAATGACCAAGCACCCTTCAGTTCGGGAACAGTTAATGGACTTAATGTATCTACCATTTTTCGAGACACTGGATGCACATGTATAGTCATGTCTGATAAGCTGTTCCCTAACCTTAAAGAAACTCATTCCTCTGCTATACTTTCAGACTACTTGGGCCGTACGGACACTTTTCCTACCATCCGTTGTTACATTAGGTCTAAATGGTTCACAGGTTGGTCTGAAGCCGTACTAGCTCCCATCACTTCTTGCTCCGTACTAATAGGTAATGTAAAAGGTGCCATTCTTCCTTCTGAGGTTGACCTTTCATCACCAAAGATGGACATAGGTATTTCAGATCCTCTTTCTGTAGAGTCAGAGAAGTCCCTCGAAAGTTCAGATGAGACAATGTCTCGTGAGATTCATGTGGGATTAATAAAAACCAGTGATGATACTTTCGAAAGCGAGGTAGTAGGATCACCGGTTCACTTGTTAGATGAAAGTGAAGATATCATCTCCGATACCATAAATGTCTTGACTAGGGCTCAGACCAAAGCCCAGGCTTCTTCTACTATCCATCCTTTGATTTTCCCTGACCTTAAGCCTTTAGACATATCGAAGGACTCCTTTGTCAATTTACAACGTAATTGCCCTTCTCTTCAGAATTGCCATAATGCCGCTAAGCAAAATCAAGTTATCCAAAGGAAAAACTTTTTATATAAATTTGAATATATAAAAGATATCTTGTACAAGTCAGTATTCAAATTAAATTCAGATGAGATAGACTATTCCATCTTAGTCGTTCCAAGTCAATGCAGGGAGACTGTTCTTAAAATGGCTCATGACCTGCCAGTGGCCGGACATTTCTCGCATCGTAAAACCTTAAATAAAATTAGGGAAACCTATTTTTGGCCAAAAATGTCCTCAGATATCACTACCTATTGTAGATCGTGTAAAGTTTGCCAACTGTCATCCTCCCGAGGTACCAGGCGAGTACCTATGGTCAAAATGCCAGTCTTTACGGTACCTTTTGAAAGAGTAGCTATTGACATCGTTGGTCCTTTATCTCCACTTTCATCTGGGGGACATAGATATATATTAACATTAGTTGATTATGCTTCGAGTTTCCCTGAAGCCGTTCCCTTAAAGACCATAACTACTACAGAGGTGGCTGAAGCCCTTTTGTCCATCTTCTCCAGAGTGGGCATCCCTAGAGAAATTTTGTCTGACGGTGGGACACAATTCACATCTGACTTAATGCAACATCTATACCAACTTCTGGGAGTGAAGCCTCTCCTCACCACACCCTATCATCCCAGCTGTAATGGGAGGATTGAGGGCCAGCATTCGATTCTCAAGTCCATTTTAAGGAAACTTTACTCCCTTAAACCTAAGGAGTGGCATCGTTACCTACCATGTGCTTTGTTTGCCATGAGGGAAGTTCCCAGTGACTCTTTGGGGTTTTCACCTTTTGAACTTCTCTATGGTAGATAGGCCAGAGGCCCATTGTCCATCCTTCATGACTTATGGACTAATGAGGAGGTAAATGCTGAGGTTCAGTCTTCTTACCAGTTTCTCCTTGACCTTAGATCCAAACATGAGGAGACCTCTGACATAGTTTCGTAAAACGTAAGCTTGTCAATGGACCAGTACAAAACTTATTTTTATTCCAAAAGTCAGAGGAGAAGTTTTAAAGTAGGGGATGAAGTTCTTGTACTTTTGCCGATCAAGTCAAATAAATTATTAGTAGCATGGAAAGGTCCATATAAAGTATTAAAAATTTGTGGGAAAGTTGACTACCTCATAGAATTCAAGGGGAAACCTAAGCTTTATCATATCAACAACATCCTTAAGAAATATTACCGAAGAAATTCGGTTAACTGCCTTAATAACTTTGACTTAGTTTTTCCACACGAACTTGATACGACAACTGAAGAATGTAAGGTGTGCGTAATTGACACCTCTAACTTAGACTATGATGAAGAACTACATGACTTGGTGACTCTTGACCACTCGGGCACAACCAACATTAATATTAATGAATCTTTGGATGACCATAAGAGACATGAACTACTTCAATGTGTGAGTAACTTTTCAGACGTCTTTACTGATATTCCAGGTGTTACCTCCACGGTAGTCCATAAGATTGACTTAGTGACGGACAATCCTATCAAACGAAAATTATACCCAGTTCCAGTTCACCTTAGGGATGCATTTGACCGAGAGGTAGACAAATTATTAAAACTAAAGATCACTGAACCTTCAGTACCACCAGCAGTCATGGTTAAGAAGGAGGATAATTCATATAGACTTGCTATTGACTTCAGAGGCCTTAATGCTATAACTCGGTGGGATGCTGAGCCAATGCCCTTAATAGATAGCAATCTACACAAATTTTATGACTCTTCCTTCTTTTCAGAGATTGATATTGTGCAGGCATATCATGTAATGTTAGATCCTTCTTCTAAGCAGTACACCGCTTTTCCTACACACCAAGGACTGATGCAGTATAGAACTATGCCCTTCGGTTTGGTAACTGCCTGTGCTAACTACGTGAGACTGATGAGAAAGGTCTTGGGTAATATGCCAAATGTTTCAGTTTATTTTGATAACATTTACGTAATGACATCCACGTGGGGCAAACATATCCAAACATTAACATCAGTTTTGCGTAGGTTATGCTCACATGGCCTCACTGCCAGGCCGAAGAAATGCTTCCTTGGGTATAACAAGATTAGATATCTTGGACTGATACTTTCTAATAACTCTCTGCAGCCTCTCCCCAGTAAGATCAAAGCTTTATTAGAATTTAAATTCCCCAAAACCAAGAAGCTCATGCGTAGCTTTCTTTGTTCTGTAAATTTTTATGCACGGTTTATCCCGAACCTTACTGATCTTACAGGCATCTTATCCGACTTCCTTAAAAAGTCTGTGAAGGAACCTCATGAACTTTCCCACGTAGGTCGGGAAAAGTTTAATGAGTTTAAAAGTATCTTTTCGAAAGACCCTATACTTAAGATTCCAGATATTAATAAAGCATTTTGTTTAAGAACTGATACCTCCAATACTGGCTTAGGTGTTGTGCTACTACAATACCATGATGGTACTCCCTTCCCTGTATGCTTCCTAAGCCGGAAACTCCTTCCCGCAGAAACGAGATACTCCACAACAGAAAAGGAATGTTTGGCCCTTGTGTGGGGTATCTCCAAACTTAAATTTTATTTGCTGGGAAAAGAATTCATTTTAGAAACGGACCACAAACCTTTGATATACCTAGAAACTTTTAAGGGAACCAACAGTCGCCTCTAGAGGTGGACATTGGCACTCCAGGCTTTTAAGTTCCATATTGTGTATATCAATTGTTCATCCAATTATTTCTCTGACTGGTTAAGTCGTGACAGTCAGTAGAAGATTTCTTGCCTTACGCGACTTCCATATGTTAGAACTTTTTCCTCGCCTATTCTTCTTATACTCCTTGACTATAAATCTTGGTATGGGGGAGTGCGAGGGAAAAGTTCAATAGATAGGAGTAGCGAGGGAGTATATAGTAACAATAGGTTCATTGCCGGCTACTTGTTAAGGTAGGGTAAGTCAAGCTCCAGCTTTTCTAGCCTTTTTTCCCCCACCCCGAAAGTGATAGTTTGACTGCCGGCTGCTTGTTAAGGTAGGGTCAGTCTAGCTCCCTCTATCCCTTCCCCTCCTTCTTCCCCCCCCCCGAAAGGTGACGTGTGGGGCTCCGATCCAAACAGTAATCACTAGACTCACAGCTCCCAGCACTACTGTAAGTACATGCCTGCCTTGTATTCTAGTGGATTTATTGGTTAAAAGCTTCACTTTTGACCAATAATAAACTTAGTCCTTTCAGTCTTGCTCTAAGTTGACTGTTGTGATAATCACCACATCTTTTAGGTATTGTACTTATCATGGAGAGTGATTTCTTAAGCAGTGGGTAACCTGTCTATCTTTCCAGCTTGGATGACAGAGAGGGTCACCTGCCAATCAACGAGCAGAACTGATGGAGATGGACTAACGTCCTGAGACTTTCCCTTTTTGGATTTAATTACCCGTGCACCTGTATGAAACTGCAATACGTAACCCCTCATCATTGCAGCGATAAAGAACCTGCTTTCCTGTCATCGGGATATAATACTCAAGGCTATACTGTGAAGAACGAACCGGTGGGTTGTAACCAACACCTGAGAGACCCCCCCCCATCATCAGCAACTGCTACGATTTCAACAACACTCAGTGTCACCAGCACCAGACACCCCTATATATATTAGCGTTGAATTCAATTATCATTTATATTTTTCATTTTTCATTTTCTTTAATGTAGGATTAATATTTCATATTTAAGTGTTTTGTATTTTCTGTATAATAAAGTGTTTATGTTTGTCTGTTATTATTTATTTTTCTATTCATTAATTTTCCTGAGGAGGAGCCAGCCTTGGTAATACTGTCTGAAGTTGTTACAGGGCTGAGTAAGCTTCACATACCATCATAATTAACAATACTGTGATCATTCAAATCCAGGATTATGTAAAATAAATTTTTTTAACAAATCAGCAGTCTCCCACTGAGTCAGGATGACCCAACAAAGAAACACTCATTACTCGTTTTATCACTATCTTCCAGAGATGTGCCGATACTTCAATTCAAAAACTGTAACATCTCCACCCCTTCAAAGTGCAGGCACTGTATTTCCCACCTCAGGACTCAAATCCGACTAACCGGTTTTCCTGAATCCCTTCATGTTACTTTGCTCACACTGCAACAGCACGTCATATCATAAATACCACTTGCCTTCACTCCAATCTAACACGCTCACGCACGCTTGCTGGAAGTCCAAGGATCGCGCACACAAAACAACCTTTACCCCCTCCCTCCAACCTTTCCGAGGACGACCCCTAAGCCACCTTGCGTCCATTACAGATTTATACGCCCTTAGTAGAATAAAAGATATGAGAATATTGGATGCAAACACTAAAAAAGAGGGGCTCCATAGATACAGTTTGTAGACCACTTTGCTAACGTCAGTTTTCAAGAGAAAAATGGATCGCTGCTTGAATCAGGTGCTTCATCAGCTCAGCTGTGCAGCAGGTGGCTAGCAGCAACAGTCTGGTTGACGAGGAAATCAGCAATGAAGTTTGGTCTCAGGCTGGATTTCGAGAATAGTGTTAAGTCTGGAAGCTGGTAACAAGTATGTCACAGCTAACACTCCCATCCACTCAGCATGAATGTATTTTATTATTAATAATCTGAAGTAATATTGTAGACAATTCATAATATAAATCTCATTAATAATTTTTTTTGTCATATATAATTTTTTTTTTGCACAGCGGAGTAATTGCTCGATCTTGACACAACCAGAATTTTACTAGTGTGAACAGCCAAAGAAAACAGAATGAATAGAATGAGGGGGGGAGTGAAGGAAGTAAGGGTTGAGTAAAGAGTGCGAGGGGAGAGTGACGGGAGTGAGGTTAAGGTGGAGGAAGAGTGGAGAGAGGGGAGAGTAAAGGTAGCGAGGGGATTATAAAGGTAGTGTGGGGGAGGGATGCTGTAAACTTTACTGAGTATTTTAGCTTCAAAGAATGTTCAACACAGTGAAGAAGTAGGGAGCATACATCACTCTCCGTGTTACGGCTTCACAATCACGTACACCCCTGACACCATATATTCCACACATCTTAAAACAATAAATAACACTATCTCGCTACAAGAGGTACAACCTCACACCACATTGAAAACTCAACAGACGACCAGCATTAAACAATTTAAAAATCACCCCAGAGAGCCACAGCTAAGAGCCTGAGATATATGCTAAAACTTATATCAAATTAAATAGATGACCACCCATTAAAACTTAATTAAAAAAATCACACTAAAAATGATACTTAACATACCGGAGGGTCTTGACATGCACTCGGGTGATACAAGGCGCAGAGAGGGAAACAGGATCCTCTACAGCAAATGTCTGTAGAGGATCTTAAATTAGTAAAGTTCCTATGGTAAGGGAGAGCTATACTCCCTCGTCCTGAAGGACCCTGTACAGCTTAAGAGAGAGTGGAGAGCGATTGAGGATTTGTATAAATATATGAAGGATAACTGGGATCCTAGAGAGGGTAAGATATTACTGTGGGTGAACACAAGGCAACACTTAGCTCAACACACATGCAACTAAACTGACATTTTTTTGTGTGAACGTTTCGCTCTCCAGAAACTTTGTCAAGGAGTTACAAACTTACAAAGACACAGAGGGTACATATATAATGTTTGTAACGGCTTGACAAAGATCCTCTAGAGCGGACGTTGTCGCAATAGAATGTCACATTAGTTGCATCTGTGTTTATTTATCTAACATTTTGTCGGAAATTCTACTATTATTAATAAGAAGGAAAGGAAAAGAAAAAAAACAGAAAATTAATAATATAACTTTTGGAATAATGCATGTGACACGCATTACGTCATAAGTATATGTATCCAGCCTTCAGTAATTTACCATCTCAGACCGGGCCAGGGGGGCGTTGACCCCCCGAAACCCTCTCCATGTATCCAACTATCCAATAGTCATATATGAACAAAAAAAAAATAAGAGTAGAACATATCTAAGACCCAAAACATTCCAACTATTGTAACTTACCGTATTTTCTGGCGTATAAGGCGCCCTTTTTTTCCCCCTCACGGGTAAAGAGTAAGCTTTGAGTTACGCTTCAGCACTTCTTTACTAATGTTACGTTACAATTTCTTGCAAAAATCGTCTTACAAGTCTTACATGCTCGCGCGCCTTATATGCCGGAAAATACTATATATATATTTTTTAACCAACCCAAACCAATTCCTTAAATTTATTAATCTTCCTCCTTCTTTAAGGTTCTTCAGCAAGGAGGTTATTAGCAATTTATTAGTCAGTTGGTTCCACTAGTCGATGATGTTGCATATAATTTAGTGCATTCCAATGTTCATTCTAAATCAGAATACTTAACATCATACAGTAACTCATTATGCTCAAGTTCATTATTTCTATCTATGGGACATAACGCATGACATCATATTTGTCCGCAAAAAATGTCTAAGTGACGTTAAACGCACGTCCCTCAAATACTCAAACAAAACGTCTGAACGACGTTAAACGTACGAAATGACGTGCCTGCAGTTGTTTACTTCAGCCTCCGTGCTGTGGAGCTGACTGCTGCAGCCTCCGTGCTGTGGAGCTGACTGCTGCAGCCTCCGTGCTGTGGAGCTGACTGCTGCAGCCTCCGTGCTGTGGAGCTGACTGCTGCAGCCTCCGTGCTGTGGAGCTGACTGCTGCAGCCTCCTTGCTGTGCAGCTGCAGCCGTCAGCCCCACTCACCGCACGGAGGCTCAAGTCTAACACAGGCCATATATTCCCGTGACAGCTTAGACTAATTGAGCACATGGCTGACACCCCCCAAGTCGTCCCCCACAGGGTAAAAACAGCCCGTCTTCTCCCATGTGTCTCTAAACTCTCTCCACTAAACTCCTCGTGTCTCTACGCTCACTCCCTCCACTATCTTCCTCTTGTCTCTACGCTCACTCCACTATCTTCCTCTGTCTCTACGCTCACTCCACTATCTTCCTCGGTCTCTACACTCACTCCACTATCTTCCTCATGTCTCTACGCTCACTCCCTCCATTATCTTCCTCATGTGTCTACGCTCACTCCCTCCACTATCTTCCTTGTGTCTCTACGCTCACTCCCTCCACTATCTTCCTTGTGTCTCTACGCTCACTCCACTATCTTCCTCGTGTCTCTACGCTCACTTCCTCCACTATCTTCCTCGTGTCTCTACGCTCACTCCCTCCACTATCTTCCTCGTGTCTCTACGCTCATTCCCTCCAGTCTCTATGCTCACTTCCTCCACTATCTTCCTCATGTCTCTACGCTCACTCCCTCCACTATCTTCCTCGTGTGTCTACGCTCACTCCCTCCACTATCTTCCTAGTGTCTCTACGCTCACTCCACTATCTTCCTTGTGTCTCTACGCTCACTTCCTCCACTATCTTCCTCCTGTCTCTACGCTCACTCCACTATCTTCCTTGTGTCTCTATGCTCACTCCCTCCACTATCTTCCTCTTGTCTCTACGCTCACTCCACTATCTTCCTCTGTCTCTACGCTCACTCCACTATCTTCCTCGAGTCTCTACGCTCACTCCACTATCTTCCTCGAGTCTCTACGCTCATTCCACTATCTTCCTCGTGTCTCTACGCTCACTTCCTCCACTATCTTCCTCATGTCTCTACGCTCACTCCCTCCACTATCTTCCTCGTGTCTCTACGCTCACTCCACTATCTTCCTTGTGTCTCTACGCTCACTCCCTCCACTATCTTCCTCGTGTCTCTACGCTCACTTCCTCCACTATCTTTCTCGTGTCTCTACGCTCACTCCCTCCACTATCTTCCTTGTGTCTCTACGCTCACTTCCTCCACTATCTTCCTCGTGTCTCTACGCTCACTCCACTATCTTCCTTGTGTCTCTACGCTCACTCCCTCCACTATCTTCCTTGTGTCTCTACGCTCACTTCCTCCACTATCTTTCTCGTGTCTCTACGCTCACTTCCTCCACTATCTTCCTCGTGTCTCTACGCTCACTTCCTCCATTATCTTCCTCGTGTCTCTACGTTCACTTCCTCCACTATCTTCTTCGTGTCTCTACGCTCACTCCCTCCACTATCTTCCTCGTGTCTCTACGCTCACTCCCTCCACTATCTTCCTCGTGTCTCTACGCTCACTCCCTCCACTATCTTCCTCGTGTCTCTACGCTCACTCCCTCCACTATCTTCCTCATGTCTATACGCTCACTCCCTCCACTATCTTCCTCGTGTCTCTACGCTCACTCCACTATCTTCCTCTGTCTCTACGCTCACTCCCTCCACTATCTTCCTCGTGTCTCTACGCTCACTCCACTATCTTCCTCGTGTCTCTACGCTCACTTCCTCCACTATCTTCCTCGTGTCTCTACGCTCACTCCACTATCTTCCTCGTGTCTCTACGCTCACTTCCTCCACTATCTTCCTCGTGCCTCTAAGCTCACTCCCTCCACTGTCTTCCTCGTGTCTCTACGCTCACTCCCTCCACTATCTTCCTCGTGTCTCTACGCTCACTCCACTATCTTCCTCGTGCCTCTACGCTCACTTCCTCCATTATCTTCCTCGTGTCTCTACGCTCACTCCCTCCACTATCTTCCTCATGTCTCTACGCTCACTCCCTCCACTATCTTCCTCGTGTCTCTACGCTCACTCCACTATCTTCCTCGTGTCTCTATGCTCACTCCCTCCACTATCTTCCTCGTGTCTCTACGCTCACTCCACTATCTTCCTCGTAGCTCTACGCTCACTCCCTCCACTATCTTCCTCGTGTCTTTACGCTCACTCCACTATCTTCCTCGTGTCTCTACGCTCACTCCACTATCTTCCTTGTGTCTCTACGCTCACTCCCTCCACTATCTTCCTCGTGTCTCTACGCTCACTCCCTCCACTATCTTCCTTGTGTCTCTACGCTCACTCCCTCCACTATCTTCCTCGTGTCTCTACGCTCACTCCCTCCACTATCTTCCTCGTGTCTCTACGCTCACTTCCTCCACTATCTTCCTCCTGTCTCTACGCTCACTCCACTATCTTCCTTGTGTCTCTACGCTCACTCCCTCCACTATCTTCCTCGTGTCTCTACGCTCACTCCCTCCACTATCTTCCTTGTGTCTCTACGCTCACTCCCTCCACTATCTTCCTCGTGTCTCTACGCTCACTCCCTCCACTATCTTCCTTGTGTCTCTACGCTCACTCCCTCCACTATCTTCCTCGTGTCTCTACGCTCATTCCCTCCACTATCTTCCTTGTGTCTCTACGCTCACTTCCTCCACTATCTTCCTCATGTCTCTACGCTCACTCCCTCCACTATCTTCCTCGTGTCTCTACGCTCACTCCCTCCACTATCTTCCTCGTGTCTCTACGCTCACTCCCTCCACTATCTTCCTTGTGTCTCTACGCTCACTCCCTCCACTATCTTCCTCGTGTCTCTACGCTCACTCCCTCCACTATCTTCCTCGTGTCTCTACGCTCACTCCCTCCACTATCTTCCTCGTGTCTCTACGCTCACTCCCTCCACTATCTTCCTCGTGTCTCTACGCTCACTCCCTCCACTATCTTCCTCGTGTCTCTACGCTCACTCCCTCCACTATCTTCCTCGTGTCTCTACGCTCACTCCCTCCACTATCTTCCTTGTGTCTCTACGCTCACTCCCTCCACTATCTTCCTCGTGTCTCTACGCTCACTCCCTCCACTATCTTCCTCGTGTCTCTACGCTCACTCCCTCCACTATCTTCCTCGTGTCTCTACGCTCACTCCCTCCACTATCTTCCTCGTGTCTCTACGCTCACTCCCTCCACTATCTTCCTTGTGTCTCTACGCTCACTCCCTCCACTATCTTCCTCGTGTCTCTACGCTCACTCCCTCCACTATCTTCCTCGTGTCTCTACGCTCACTCCCTCCACTATCTTCCTCGTGTCTCTACGCTCACTCCCTCCACTATCTTCCTTGTGTCTCTACGCTCACTCCCTCCACTATCTTCCTCGTGTCTCTACGCTCACTCCCTCCACTATCTTCCTCGTGTCTCTACGCTCACTCCCTCCAC
Organism: Cherax quadricarinatus; assembly: GCF_038502225.1. Lineage (NCBI taxonomy): Eukaryota > Metazoa > Arthropoda > Malacostraca > Decapoda > Parastacidae > Cherax > Cherax quadricarinatus. Next base: position 15,545,157 of record NC_091349.1, read on the forward strand.
TATCTTCCTCGTGTCTCTACGCTCACTCCCTCCACTATCTTCCTCGTGTCTCTACGCTCACTCCCTCCACTATCTTCCTCGTGTCTCTACGCTCACTTCCTCCACTATCTTCCTCGTGTCTCTACGCTCACTTCCTCCACTATCTTCCTCGTGTCTCTACGCTCACTTCCTCCACTATCTTCCTCGTGTCTCTACGCTCACTCCCTCCACTATCTTCCTCGTGTCTCTACGCTCACTTCCTCCACTATCTTCCTCGTGTCTCTACGCTCACTTCCTCCACTATCTTCCTCGTGTCTCTACGCTCACTCCCTCCACTATCTTCCTCGTGTCTCTACGCTCACTCCCTCCACTATCTTCCTCGTAGCTCTACGCTCACTCCCTCCACTATCTTCCTCGTGTCTTTACGCTCACTCCACTATCTTCCTTGTGTCTCTACGCTCACTCCCTCCACTATCTTCCTCGTGTCTCTACGCTCACTTCCTCCACTATCTTCCTCATGTTGTCTTGTCAGACACTTTCGTAGATAATAAATCATGGAATATCGAGAGGATATGTATAATTATAATTAAAGCTAAGAAGATTAATGTATAAAGACTATGATAAACGAGAAATATAATGAATAGGATGAACGTGAAATAAGGAATACGATGAACAAGTAATGTAGAACAGGCAGAAAATTACACATTAACTGCTATTATATTCCCATTAAGGATAGCGGCTCAATATTGTCGAAGGGTTCTTGATTCAAGGAAGAGGAGTTGCCACCCTCTTCTTCCTTGCATTAAGCAAAACCTGACTATAAGTCAATTTCCCAGTACCTCAGACGCTTTATGACCCTTATGAATTTTGCCCTTCTCCAATAATTCACTAATAATATTAAAAGAACACGAATTTTTATTTTTTCATGGGGAAAGCTAAGCCCGTAGGGGAAAACAAGAGGCAATCAAACTTGATCCAAGGAAAGGGAAGGGTAATTGCAGTTCCTTGGACAAAGCTAGTTTCGCCCATGAAGACACCAGGAAGGTCCCGACTGTGTGAATTTAGTCATGTGTTATTCAATCAAGTTTAAACTGACCAGGTATAAGTTTGACATTTTTTCTGAAATAGTTAAAAAAAATTATTGGAATCATGTCAGTTACTGAAGAATGCCTTTTCTGATCGGCTTCAAATTTTTACCAATGGTGGGCTTAATTAAATCACAGCTTTTCACTCACTTTGACATGTGCAAATTTAAGTTTGTTAGTTTTATTGTTTTCCATCTAATTACTAGAGAATGTCTCTTCTCAGCGGCTTCAAACCCTAAATGCTGGTATATCTAACGAAGAATTTTTATATTAATTTTGAGCTCTGTTGGTTCCACTTTGCCATTGTTTACCAATTCTATCGTTTTGGATATTTCAAAACAAAAAAAAATACAGGATTGTAGAGAATCTTAAAGTTAATGCAGTGGCAAATAGAAAATTGAAAAGTATTGAAAACTCTCGTTTTTATAGCATTTTAAAAATTCTTGAGCTGAGAGAACCCTTAAATACTGCACGACGTGATGCCAGAGCCGTCCATCTGTTAGCTACACATTGCTTGTACCATCGAAGGTTGTCGTTAATAACTCTAGAATGCCTTATTAAATCAGCTTCACATTCTAAACCCTGGTCAGCTATTACTAGACGAAGGTAAGTGCAGCAATTGACATGTGTAGGTGCTTTCTTCTCAATTTTATGTAGATCATTCTCGAAATTGATTTTCACGAGATATCTGTTCAGTGACTCAACTTCACCAGTGCAGTTATCACCGATACATTAACCAATGTTATAAGTGACAGATTCACATTATACACATGTATATAACGCTCGTAGTGATAGTTTATATCAGTGGTGGAGGTGGTGGTGTTGACATCTATTAGCATAGACATTTGCAAGGGACTACTAGGTCAACTTATTGATCGCCCTCTAGCATCTAGTCTGTTTGTGGCTTTGTAACAGTTCCTTAGTAAGAATTGAAGACCAGTTATCGTGTACCATACTGGGTATCCCACAGCAGTCTGAGATAACTGGTTCAAATCATACCAACAAAGCAAAAGTTTAAATATCTTAATAACAATAAGACGCCAAAGTTTAATATTTACAGTTAAATGTCAACTTGGTAATAATAAATTATCTCCTACACGTCGCTCGGTGTATAACTTCTGGAAATATTTATCTATTATATTATGCACATTTAACTGTGCTATCGGTACCTTACTTATGATACAGTACACAAAAATACTCTCAAAGAAACTGTACCATTTGGTACACCACTGTACTAAACTATACTGTAGTCTAAAGTACAGGAGTAAGTAATGTTGTGTGCTCAGCTAGACTCAAAACGTGATTGATAAGAGTTCCTAGACAAGCTAACTTTTGACCCATAGAGAGGTACCGACATCTTGCTTGATCAGCAAGACTATCAGTTCGCCAAAATGCACAAAACAGTCATGAGCAACACAGAATCAAACAAGGAAGAAGTCCAAAAACGATCCAAACTGGAGTCATCCATATGAGGAAAACTTTTAATTGCTGAAACTAAGTACATCAACTTCCAAATGTCGACTAAGGCGGTGCGTAGATGCGCGATTGACTAAGACGTAAAAAATCAAGTACAAAGTGAGACATTCCAATACTCTCGTCTCCTTACTGACATCAAGGCCTCATGACGTCCTAGCAAGCCAGCCAAGCAATGTGTAATTACCAAAATCAGGCACACTATTATAACTCGAAAGGGACGAAACATCGACTTTGCTGCAAGCCGTCTCCTCTCGCCTTATTTTTCTGCAGAACCAAGAGGGTTTTGCAGAGTCCATCAGGTGAAGCGAGCTCGCTTCAACCCTGTGAGCTAACGAGACGCCCACACCACCCAATTACTCGCTAGCTGCTCCTAATGGCTTCAGTGTAGCTCCTAGTGTCGCCGAAATCGTGTTAGTTTTTTTTATCTCCGCTTTGTTTCTGGCTCCAATAAGGGAGACAATGGAAGCAGGATGGCTAGGAGAGCAGAACATGAGGAAAGGAGAAAAGGGCAGGGAAAGAGGGAAGGGTAAGAGAGTAGGATAAGAGGCATAGCAAAATGAACTGAAGGGAAAGGATGAGCAACGCAAAGTACGGGAAATGATATGAGGTTAGGTAAGGGAAAAGTTAAAGGATAAGGTAAGGGGCAGGCTAAGGGCTAGGATAAGGAATAAAATAAGAAGTGGGATAAGTCTAAATGCACGTAGACAGCCCTCAGACTTGTAGAGTCTTGAGAAAGTTTAACCAGGTCAGGAGAGGGGACAGAAACTGACCTCCCTGAACACACACACATGTTAATTCCATAATTCAGGAGGGAAGATCATATTGGAATATGCTGAGGCAAGGGAAGTCTCATATAGTCAGCAGAGAAATCTTACCCTCCACTAGGAAAAACGTAGCCCACCGGATTGCCGCACTTGCGCTGAACCCGAAACAAGGAGCAGAGGCTCTACACCTCGTGGTGGAGCTTCAAGAAGACCACACCAGTATCGGCATAAAGGCTCTTAATGGAGAACGTTCAAGTGTCCTAGTGAAAAGTTCACTCTCTAGGTGGTGAACGGAATACAGCAAATGTAACAGGAAGAGTAAGTTAAGGAATAGGCCCAGCACCCAGACTCTAGTCTGGAGCAGCACTCCAGGTGTAGCGTGAGAGTGCCCAGAATACCAGCAGTACATCAGTTTTGATCTTCTTGAGTTGGAAGGTCCATCTCATGGTTTATCTAGGGACAGCTTCCAAGAACGTCACTTGACGCTCAGGGAAGAAAGATTACAAGGAATAACAGAAATATTTCTGATAATGAAAGTGTTTCTACAAAGGCAAGCCAACAAAAAGGGACCTTGGAATAAAAGGGATTATAGAAAAGTTGTTTAAGGAACGCCAGTCTAGTAAAAGAACATATAAAAGACTTGTGAAGGTTCGATCCTCCGTCTATGCACAAGACAAGCTTTCCAACTGCACTCGTCTAGTTCTCGTCTACTTGTATCAGCAGCAGTAGTGAGAAATTCGTGAATGATGAAAAGGAAAACATGAGAGACAACATCTTAGTACACATTATACATTTTAAAGAATATTCTCATAATTGGACTGTCACTCAAGCGAGATAATATGTCAATATAATTTATTAATATTTACTTACCAAGGGATCGAGCGGAAGAATAGAGCAGAGTCAATGGAATAATGAAGAAAATACCTTCATTATTGACGATGCCAGACAAGTTAATATCTCTTTCATAGGTGATTTCAATAATGAACCTTGGTTCAAGTAGGCTATTAGGTGAGTCAGGATATGAATTTAACTACATCTGATGTGGCCAGGATCTGCATCAATAGCTATAACTATGAAACATGGCTTCCAGGGAAAACCAGCTCTGTATTATTTAATTTTTGCTATCCTGTATGCGAAATGTAATGAATGAGTTCATGACTTACGAAATCGTAATAACACGATTACAAAGCACGGTACGGGTGGGGTTTGAACCCGTGGCGAGTGAGTCATAAAATTCCAAGCCAGTGCGTACTGGCTTGGAGTTATACGGCTCACTCACCATTGGTCAGACCCCACCCTTACCGTCGCTTGTAATAAACGAGTGCCAGTTCCACAATGACTCTCTTCTGACCGCTTTCCATTAACTGCAACACTATTGTATCAGTTACTGTGCTAATACATGATGAGTAGCCTGTACCTAATAAGATTAAAGTGGGAATTTCATGATCAAGAGAGAGAGAGAGAAATGCGATATATGATTTTAACATACAAAATGCATTCACTCAGCTGAAACTTGATGAATTAGTCGTTGGGTATTGACCAAATGCAACACCCAGGGTGTTACACAGCTTCACGTAAATGTCAGCAGCCTGGATGAAGCAAGACATGTAGAGTAAAAAAAAAATAAAAATGTTCCTGGTCATAGAGGGACCCAGGAGCTGGATCTCCTAGCAGACCAAAGAAGCCCACAACACCCAAGTTATTATTATAGTTGTTTTTATTCATAGTATTTTTATTATTATTATGTTCATGGAGATCTCTAAACCCGTAGGAGTGAAACAACGACTAGGAAATGAAAGATAATCAGATTTGATCTTAAAAAGAGGTGTGTAGCACCAGTTCTTTAGATCAAGGGCCCTTCAGTAACATCAACCACCCTTGCCCCCCTTCCCTCCTGGAAGGATCCTGTGGTGGTCCAGGACTCAAGAAGACAAGTGAAGAACACAGCCACTGAACCGGTCAGCAGCAGCTCACTGAGTTAAGAAATAAACTATCACACCAAATCAGGATGCTGCCATTAAAGGTTGAATGATGGTATAGCATGCTGAAATAAATGCAAGGTGCCATTTACAGTCCTCTGATTGCCAGAATTGCTTCATCGACAGAGATTTTCAGACTTTATTTCTTAGCCTTATCATACTAAGTCTTAATGAATTTTAATGTGCTACATAGACGTAAAAAAATTTCGTACGTAATTTAAATATAAGAATAAACGTTATTAAATCTATTTTCATTCACTATATTGGAAATCATTTCGAGCAAATAAACTGTGTCGCATGGCATATTAGAGTGACTGAGTTACCAGAATGACACTCATATCCGTGAATTTCAATGCCAATAATGCACAAGGCTTTGGTGTGGTAAGGCAGCATTCCATGTACGATATAATGTAGAATATATTGGTCAACAGCGATGCTTTGGCCGAAGGACTGAAAGTATTACCCTCTTGTACCGTAAAAATAAATACTTGGAATTAGCAAGTCAAGTTTCGCCCTGTGTAGAGCATTAGGAAGTCAAGTTTTGCTCTGTGTAGAGCATTAGGAAGTCAAGTTTCGCCCTGTGTAGAGCATTAGCAAGTCAAGTTTCGCCCTGTGTAGAGCATTAGCAAGTCAAGTTTCGCCCTGTGTAGAGCATTAGCAAGTCAAGTTTCGCCCTGTGTAGAGCATTAGCAAGTCAAGTTTCGCCCTGTGTAGAGCATTAGCAAGTCAAGTTTCGCCCTCTGTAGAGCATTAGCAAGTCAAGTTTCGCCCTGTGTAGAGCATTAGCAAGTCAAGTTTCGCCCTGTGTAGAGCATTAGCAAGTCAAGTTTCGCCCTGTGTAGAGCATTAGCAAGTCAAGTTTCGCCCTGTGTAGAGCATTAGCAAGTCAAGTATCGCTCTGTGTAGAGCAGAGGTCGGCGAACTTTTTCGGGTATTACCCCAAAACAGATCTGTGTAGAGCGGTATTCTCCACTAGACTTGAAAGTCAACAGATTCCAGAAAAAACAAAGAACATTCAAATTCGATTTCTGTGAAACCATAATTGAATAACTTTTCCTGGTATATTCTTTTCCTGTCTGAAAATTATTGAAAAATAGATGAATAATATGATTTTAGCATATTTTATAACTTTAACATTGTTACTCATAAAGACCGAGACGCAAAAATAGAAATCACGAGAAATAGAATAGAATAGAAAATTAATAGAAAACTGACAAACATTTATTATATGAGCATTTTCAAATATTTATAAATGCTATCATAAATTCCATTAACAAAAATAAAATATAATCCTCAAGCATGGATACAAACAATTTCAATCTACTGTATGTTCTGACCTCATAAACGATTTTTATATATCAATGCACCACGCAGAATCAAGCGGGTATATACAGAGAAAGACCGCAGTCAACAGGAATAGATTGAAATAGTTCGAATCCATGCTTGAGGATCACTGACCTGCCCGGGCTGGGAAAGAAACATGGCTTGTGAACCAGGCTGCACAGCTTATGTGGCATTTATGGCTGAATGGATAAGATCGCTGCCTAGGAATCTTGCCTGTCTCTCAGCATTAGTATCGAGTCCTGCTGACTGCGATCTTTCTCTGTATGTGTGTGTGCATATATATATATATATATATATATATGTGTGTGTGTGTGTGTGTGTGTGTGTGTGTGTGTGTGTGTGTTTGCGTGCGTACACACACGCACACTGACGTAATCGTAGTCACCTTATGGTGGTTGAAGGGATCGAATTTCTGCTCTTGGCTACGTCTCTATCTTTTTTTTTTTTGAGGCCTTATTCCTAGGTCTTTTGTATATCCACAACTTCATGCTTTTCCGTCCACAGGATGGATATGGGGGTACACAATAAACTAGCCGCTTCAGGGGCAAAATCTAATCTTAGTCCATTCCTTAATCCACGAATAAATTTATAATGGTGCCGTCGAGAATTGCCTTCACTCGCACGGACATTGCTTAATTACCATCTGTGATTGTTTTTAGTTAGCAATCTTCTCTGCTACTCCAAATGCTGAATCACTGTTGATAATTTGGACGCGGATCTCCGGTGCCCAGGAGAAGGAGCCGAGGAGTGATGCTCGTCTCACTGGGAGGCTGGACTCCACCCTCAGTAGTAATGACTCCAGTCATGACCACAGCCCTTCCACACAGTCTTCCTATTTAAAATTGACGTCCGTAGCCTCCATGTTATTTAAACTTGTTTCTTAAACATAAATATCTCTTAAATCTTCTTTTCGTTGGCTGTTATATATTATTTGCTGTTTTTACTTCCATGTTCTCTTTTCTTCTTAATATGTTCAGTATTTATTTTATAGCTTTGAGGGTGGTGGTGGTGTGTACCTGCTGTCATACTAACATTAAATCATCACTCGCCTCCCCTTTCAATTGTCAACAAATTGATGCTTTTTGCCTTGAAACATGTACCTGCTTTCTTACTAAATTGTATCTTCTAACACTTCTTTCACTGGTCTAAACGGGGATGCCAAGCAATTCCTAAGTTTTCTTTTTCGAATCTCATGACTATCTTTCCCCTCCTCGATTAGTGTCCATGGGAGGATGGGAGTATTTTAAGCTCATGGCGTCATCCATCAGTTGTGTCACAATCGGATTCTCTGATACAGGCTGCTGTCTCCAGGGTGAGCTTGCAGAGGATTCTGTGTCTGCCTCGTGCCTTCCTTTGGGATATCATGCATTGGTCTGCTCTTTAACCTGATGTGTGACCTATCCAGTCCTCTCCTCCACCTAGGTTACTTTAGAGTCCACCAACCTATTAAAGATGTGAACTGATCTGTGAAAAACATGATGGGTGATCTTATGGAATCTTTGCTGACCCCTTTAGATGTTAGTAGTATTCTGAACAATGTTAGTTGTTCTATCGGCTTCTTAAAAGAGTCTTTTCCTTTCCTTTCCATTATTTTCAACCCGTATATTAAAGGTCTCTTTTTAAGGAGTGTGAGCAAATCACACGTAAAATAGGAGATATCAGAAATGTGCAGAAGGCCTATGACAATTTCGGGAATATTGCCTTAGGAGCGGCAGAAGCTAGAATTCCCCAGCCAAGTGGCTTTGTATGCGCCTTGGAGGGGGACATATCGTAACAGCAGAAGTCCGTTTGGTATTAGCCATTTCAAAGCCAAGCCTGAATCCTAGGACACTGCGAGCTACCAGCCAATTGCCTTGACAAATTGCAGATTTTGAAAATTCCTTTGATCTGGTATGTGGAGACGAACCGCTGCTTGACATTACTACAGTTTGCCATCAATAAGATCCGGTCAACGACACATTCCTTAGTTGACTGGTAACATTCAAGAAAATGTCGCCAGACACTTTCATGCTCCAGTAGTCCTCTTCGTCCGCTGTGGTGTTATGGCGTTCTCCACTGTCTCCATTCTGACACAATGCGACTGACAATTTCAGGTTCTCTAGAATTCCTATGAGTAGCCAGTCGTTCAAAGTGATGGTTGATACATGGTACTCGGGGTGTTTACTCTGGAGGAAGTGGTCTGTCTGGGTACCGAATAGGGGCATCACATGCATTTTTTTTTTAGCCATAGACGGTGTGGTTAGTGCTGTCCATCATGAAGGCTAAGCTTTCTTGTATGTGGATAACCTGGCAGTGTACTGTAGGTGTCCTCTCCTAAGGCTTCCTATTCTTGGCATTAGGTGCCTGTACAGCCGAGTTTGGTACATCCAACCACTTACTACTTTCCACCCTAAATAATATAGCTGTTCATTTTATTCGGTCTCGAGTGAGGTGGGATGCTTCCCATTTGTTGCTTCATGGTGTGAACCTTCCATGTAAATCTCAAGTGACATTCACTGGAATGACCCTTGATCAGGCTCCTAACAAAGACCTTCCAGTCGAAGGCACTCAGAATGGATGCTCTATGGGCAATACATATCTTAAAAGTACTCTCTATACATCTGGAGAGCAGATGTATGGGCTGTTCAGGGCATTTATTCTCAAGAAGAAGCATATTGTGCCTCATACACGTATATGTCGGTATCTTTTACCATTAAAATACATGGTCTTCTTGTATGTGGTGTTGTGCTTCTCCAGCTATGAGCTGGATGGGCAGTCAGGTCTAATCTTCATCCTGCTCTCCTCCTGCTGTGTTGTTATGAAAGTGTTTTGACGTTAACGCTTCAGCTTGTGTTGCTGTATCTGTTTTATCTTCTGTCTGTCACTATGAAATTCGTATTGCTGTACGAGAGTTATGGCTTGTGAGTGTTAGTGTGTATTGCTTTATTTAATTTATTTTACTTTCTAAAGTGCTGAATGACCTTATAAGTGAAAGAACTTTGTAACTGTTGCAACTTTTCCATCTTCCTCCACTTTTCCCTATTTTCCCCACAACATTTCCACCTTCCTTCACCAGCCTCACCGTGACATTTCTCACCATCTTTCTATCCACCTTTCTCACCGTCTTTCCACCCACTTTACCCAACCACTTTCTCAGCCACATTTGCTCATCATCTTTTCCACCTCTTCCTCCCCCTACCTATCCCCACACCTCATCCCCTCCCTCTACACAGTTAACTACACAGGTAACTACACAGGTCTTTAGTGTATACTACACGTTGGTTTTTCAATTCTTCTACATTTCGTTATTTGATAATTTACCTCCCTGAGAGTTTATTTTTTCTTCGAAATAGACTTTTTATAACCAAAAAGAATGTCTTTTGTGAAAGATACAAGAAAAAACTTTTAAAAGCTCTTAAGTCTGTGGTAACATCTTCGTTTTCACATCATTTGTTTTCTGACGAAATTCGAGTCCCAGGATCATTTTTTGAGCGTTCTTTGCAAATATAATTTTTTCATATTTTAAAGTTTGATTAATATTTAAAATTTTGTGAACAAGTGAAGAAAATGGAAACTTAATGGAAGTTTTAGGGAGCGTGAAAGATACAGTAAATTTGCATTTGTGGTCACAGTGGTACCTATACTAACCTTCATATGGTGTATAAATATTCCTAGTTGGATGAATCGTATTGTGGCAGCTGGTCCAGTGGCTAACGCGACGGTCTGGAGTTTTGAGACTATGATCGCGGGTTCTAACCTTGCCCGTGGCATGGTTTGTTTGCAAATCGTGTCATCACTCTTACCAGCCGCCACCACCGCTACCAATAAATCGACCACTCTTACCAACCACCATCAGTACCTTGACCACTTTTACCAATCACCACCACCACCACCACCAGTACCGTGACTACTCTTACCAACCACCACCAGTACCTTGACAACTCTTACGAAGCACCACCACCAGTATCTTGACCACTTTTACCAACCACCACCACCACCAGTACCTTGACCACTCTAACCAACCACCACCACCACCAGTACCTTGACCACTTTTACCAACCACCACCACCACCAGTACTGTGACCACTCTTATCAACCACCGCCACCACCAGTACCTTGACCACTCTAACCAACCACCACCACCAGTACCTTGACCACTTTTACCAACCACCACCACCACCACCAGTACTGTGACCACTCTTATCAACCACCACCAGTACCTTGACCACTCTAACCAACCACCACCACCAGTACCTTGACCACTCTAACCAATCACCACCACCACCACCACCAGTACCTTGACCACTCTAACCAACCACCACCACCACCAGTACTGTGACCACTCTTACCAACCACCACCACCACCGCCAGTACCTTAACCACTCTTACCACCCACCACCACCAGTACCTTGACCACTCTTACCAACCACCACCACCACCAGTACCTTAACCACTCTTACCAACAACCACAACCAGCACCTTGACCACTCTTACCAACAACCACCACCAGTACCTTGACCACTTTTACCAACCACCACCACCAGTACCTTGACCACTCTTACCAACAACCACCACCAGTACCTTGACCACTCTTACCAACAACCACCACCAGTACCATGACCACTCTTACCAACAACCACCACCAGTACCCTGACCACACTTACCAACAACCACCACCAGTACCTTGACCACTCTTACCAACAACTACCACCAGTACCTTGACCACTCTCTTACCAACAACCACCACCAGCACCCTGACCACACTTACCAACCACCACCACCACCACTCTTTCACTATGGAAGTACTCTCTAGTATATTACATTACGTACTCAAAATTATACACACCAACCACTTAGGAAGGCAGGAGAAATAGCTGAGGTGGAATATATTCACACATCTTTTACTGCTCCCAAGTCTAGCACAAACATATGAGCTACTGGGTTTGTTTAAAGTTATGTAGATTAGGAGAGATATCCCTTCATCTACATATGGAAAGTACTTGATGGTCAGGTCCTTAATATATGCACGGCGTAACGGTTTACTAGAGCGAGGGAGGCTAAGGAAGATGGCGGAGAGATCTACTTGCGAATTGGCTGTAATAAAGAGTATGAGTGCCATAAAGACTTCCTGAGAAGAGTGACTCGGTGAAACAGACTCAGGACTCATCAAACTTTTCACAGAAATGTGCTGAATATGCGTAATATCCAGATGTAACTAATCACTGAAGTGACGGTGCCTCGAACCCACTGGCAGTCCTAAAATCACTAGTCTGTCGCTCTATAACCACAGAATTCTCATGAAAATTCTTTCAACACAGGAGGACTGGTCTTCACACAGAGGATTACCGCTCTCAAAAACCTCAAGAGAGATTTCATTCAGAATAACTGTTTACCTATCTGAACCAGGCTGGTCCAGGACCCCCAGCATCAACAGCCTGGTGGATCAGACAAGCCTTCCCCAGGTAGGTAGACTGAATGAAATGTCTCTCGAAATTTTTGAGAGCGGTAATCCTTTGTATGAAGACCAATTTTCCTGTTCTCCTGGTGCTGACTTCACGGTTTCAAAATACCAAACACGACTGGAACTGTCGAACTCGAGGCCCACAACACTTCTTTTTTAAGTTGCTTGTTTTGTCTGTGAGGATACATTGTGGGCAAACCTAATCATTAATGAATGAACAATTTGATTTGTGGTCTGGACGATTCTGTACGAAACCATCACCTTGGGTAATTTCAGTGAAATAATCATTATCAGAAACACTAAACTTCCTAATATTACTATTGTCTGCCTGATTCTTCCTCACAGTGAAAACTCCAGATGGCTAAAAGTTGTAAGAGAAAATACGTGTAACAATCAGCAGTGGTTACCAAGAATAACTCTGAGTGATCTCGAAATAGAGCCCCGGGCACACTGAATCATAAGACTGAAAGAGCCCACAAGAGAGGCACAGATTGACAGTAATGATATGGGACCTTAAATAGCCCCAACTGACAGCTGAATATTGATGGGTGATTTAATAGCTTCGGAGTGTGAAGGATTGTATGTGTGTACTCGCCTATTTGTACTCACCTATTTGTGGTTGCAAGGGTCTCTTCAGTGGTCGCTACTAGGTCCTCTCTCTCCCTGCTCCATGATCTTTAGCATACCTCGTCTGAAAATTATGTATAGTTCCTACCTCCACTACATCACTTGCCAGACTATTCCACTTCCTGACAACTCTATGACTAAAGAAGTACTTCCTAACATCTCTCTGACTCACCTGAGTTTTCAACTTCCAATTGTGACCCCTTGTTTGTGTGTCCCATCTCTGGAGCATCCTGTCTCTGTCCACCTTGTCAATTCCTCTCAGTATTTTGTATGTCGTTATCATGTCCTCCCTACCTCCTGTCCTCCAGTGTCGCCAGGCCGATTTCCCTTAACCTTTCTTCGTAGGACATTCCCTTGTTCTCTGGAACTAGCCTTGTTGCAAACTTTTGCACTTTCTCTACGTATGGATCCTGTCTCCACTACATGACTCTCCAGACTTTTCGACTTCGTGAAAATTCTGTAACCGAAGTAGTAGTTCCAATCATCCCTGTGATTCGTCTGAACTTTCAACTTCCAGTTGTGACTCCTTGTTGCTGTGTCACATCTCTGACACATTCTGTCCCTATCCACCTTGTCAATTCTTCTCAGTGATTTAAATGTTATCATGTCCTCCCCCAATCCCTCTTGTCCTCCAGTTTTGTCAAGTTGAGTTCTTTTAGCTTCTCCTCGTAAGATAATCCCCTCAGCTCTGGAACTAGTCTATTCTCTGATTTCTTGACGTGTTTGACTAGGTGTGGGTTCCATACTGGTGCTCCGTACTCCAATGTGGGCCTGACGTACACAGTGTACAGTGTCGTGAATGACTTCTTACTTAGATGTCGAAACACTATTCTCAGGTTTGCCAGTCACCCTTATGCTGCAGCAGTTATTTGGTTGATGTGCACTTCAGAAATATGCTCGGTATGATGCTCATCACAAGAGCTTTTTCCTTGAGTGAATTTTGCCACCTCTGATCTGTCGGGCTGTACTCCATCTGCGGTGTCCTTTGTCCTTCCCCAAACTTCATAACTTTGTACTTGCTGGGGTTAAACTTGTACTCTCCTCATTAGTTCCCCATCTTCTGCAAACAGGGACACTTCTGACTCCATCCCTTCTGTCATGTCATTCACATATACAAGAAAAGCACCGGCACTACGACTGACCCTTCTGGAACCCCACTCGACATATGTACCCACTTTGACACTTCGTCTCGTACCGGCACACGTAGTTTCCTTCCTGTCAGGTATTCCCTGATCCATTGCGGTACTTTCCTTCCTATTCCTGCCTGCTCCTCTAGTTTTTGAACCACTCTCTTATGTGGTACTCTGTCGAAAGACTTCTTACAGACCAAGAAGATGCAGTTTACCCATATCTATCTATCTCTCTCTGATGCAGGATTTCCCTTTCCTGGAGCCTTGCCGGTTGTCAAGTATGAGACCATTCCTTTCTAGGTGCTCCACCACTTTTTTCCTGATAATCTCCATAACTTTACTTAAAATACATGTCAGCGACATTGTCAGCATAGTTGCTGATCCCCTACATGTGTTGTATAGCTTATCTGAGTATCATAGTTAGCACCATCCATATGTTTTACATACACAACCCCTTTGCTGGCCTAGTGACTAGTTTGTACGATGTCACGTGATGCGGCATGAGTGAGAGTGCGTAGGACGCGCTACCTCGGCCTCAGTTCCCGCAGAGTTCTACGCCAGGCAAGACAGGCAGTTTGGGCTCTCCCCCTTCATACTCTGCTAATATATGTGTTACCATCCAACAAGTGTGTTTAACTCCAACCATCGTATCTCCTGCGAACTCCCACGATAAATGGTGCTAGCGGAGAGCCTGTAATTCTGACGATTACAGCGATTTCTGGGGATAAATTTCCAACCATCATATTTCCTACGAACCCCCACGATAACATGTATTTTAGAACAGCCAGTGTGTCTCCTTTCTTAAAAAATGGGACTATACTTGCTGTCTTCCACATCTCAGGCAGTTGCCTTGTTTCAATAGATTTATTGAAGATTGTTGTTTGTGGCACACAGTGCATCTGCTCTCACTTTCAGGACACACGGAGAGATATTATCTGGGCCCCCAGCCTTCGAGGAATCTAGTTCTCCTACTAGGCTCTTCACCTCTTCCTCAGCTGTGTGCAGTGTGCTCTGTCTCCAATGTGAATGTCCCCTTGAATTTTGAGCTGAGCTTCTCACATATTTCCTGGTCGTTCCCTGTGAGCTCCCCTCCTGCCTTCTTCAGCTTGATTACCTGGCCCTTGACTATTGTTTTCCTCCTAATGAGGCTGTATAACAACTTTAGGTCAGATTTATGTGTGTGTGTGTGTGTGTGTGTACTCACCTAATTGTACTCACCTAACTGTGGTTGCAGGGGTCGAGACTCAGCTCCTGGCCCTGCCTCTTCACTGATCGCTACTAGGTCCTCTCTCTCTCTGCTTCCTGAGCTGTATTATACCTCTTCTTAAAACTATGTATGGTTCCTGCCTCCACTACTTCACTTGCTAGGCTATTCCACTTCTTGACAACTCTATGACTGAAGAAGTACTTCCTAACGTCCCTGTGACTCGTCTGAGTCTTCAGCTTCCAGTTGTGACCCCTTGTCCCTGTGTCCCCTCTCTGGAACATCCTATCTCTGTCCACTTTGTCTATTCCCCGCAGTATCTTGTATGTCGTTAACATGTCTCCCCTGACCCTTCTGTCCTCCAGTGTCGTCAGTCCGATTTCCCTCAACCTTTCCTCGTACGACATTCCCCTGAGCTCTGGGACTAGCCTTGTTGCAAACCTTTGTACATTCTCTAACTTCTTGACGTGCTTGACCAGGTGTGGGTTCCAGACTGGTGCTGCATACTCCAGTATGGGCCTAACATACACAGTGTACAGTGTCTTGAACGATTCCTTATTAAGGTATCGGAACGCTATTTTCAGGTTTGCCAGGCGCCCGTATGCTGCAGCAGTTATTTGGTTGATGTGTGCCTCCGGTGATGTGCTCGGTGTTATGGTCACCCCAAGGTCTTTCTCCCTGAGTGAGGTCTGTAGTCTTTGTCCACCTAGCCTATACTCTTTCTGCGGTCTTCTTTGCCCCTCCCCAATCTTCATGACTTTGCATTTGGCTGGATTGAATTCGAGAAGCCAGTTACTGGACCACATGTCCAGCCTGTCCAGGTCTCTTTGCAGTCCTGCCTCATCCTCATCCGATTTAATTCTTCTCATCAACTTCACATCATCTGCGAACAGGGACACTTCAGAGTCTATTCCTTCCATCATGTCTTTCACATATATCAAAAATAGCACTGGTCCTAGAACTGACCCCTGTGGGACCCCGCTCGTCACAGGCGCCCACTGTGATACTTCTTCACGTATCATGACTCGTTGCTGCCTCCCTGTCAGGTATTCCCCGATCCATTGCAGTGCCCTCCCTGTTACATGCGCCTGATCCTCCAGCTTCTGCACTAATCTCTTGTGGGGAACTGTGTCAAAGGCCTTCCTGCAGGCTAGGAAAACGCAATCTACCCACCCCTCTCTCTCGTGTCTTACTTCTGTTACCTTGTCATAGAACTCCAAGAGGTTTGTGATACACGATTTGCCTTCCATGAACCCATGCTGGTTTTCATTTATAATCTTGTTCCTTTCCAGGTGTTCGACCACTCTCCTCCTGATAATCTTCTCCATGACTTTGCACACAATACATGTCAGAGACACAGGTCTGTAGTTTAGCGCCTCGTTTCTGTTTCCTTTCTTAAATATGGGGGACTACATTAGCAGTCTTCCATTTCTCAGGTAGTTGCCCAGTTTCAAGGGATGTGTTGAAGATTGTGGTTAGAGGCACGCACAGCATCTCTGCTCCTTCTCTAAGGACCCATGAGATGTCCGGTCCCATCGCCTTTGAGGTGTCAAGGTCACTTAGGAGCTTTTTTCACCTCCTCCTCGGTTGTTCGTATGTCATCCAACACTTGTTGGTATATTCCCTCTTGATGTGTGTGTGTATGTGTGTGTGTGTGTGTGTGTGTGTGTGTGTGTGTGTGTGTGTGTGTGTGTGTGTGTTTGTGTGTGTGTGTGTGTGTGTGTGTGTGTGTGTGTGTGTGTGTGTGTGTGTGTGTGTGTGTGTGTGTGTGTGTGTGTGTGTTCTCCATAGGCAAAGACACTAAGAGTTTGAATACTCACCCTATTGTGTGTGCAAAAGTCAGTTTTTAGTTGCTGGCATTACTGGGGAAGGTGCAGCTTCTCCTGAACCCTAAATAACCATCTCATACCTACTCTCAAAGCTGTGAATAAATGCTGCCCCTGAAGTGTCCAAATCATTCCACTTACTGACCGCTCTGAGGCTGAAGAAACAGTTTCTAAAATCATTTGTGTTTTAAGTTTTCAACTGTACCCTCATATACCTGTCTCCTCCTCTTAAGCACTCTTTTCCTGTCACCCTTTCAGTTTCTCCTCAGGTCATTCTGTCTTCTAATGTCCTTTGGTTTAAGTCCTTCAATTTCTTCTCATAGCTCTTACACTTCATATGGGACTAGTCTCATTGAAAACCTCTGCACTTTTTCCACTTTCTTGACATGCTAGATCAGATATGGATTCCATGTGTGGCATACTAAGAGTATGTTACGTTTTGTTGGGCTTATGTCATACACCCATGTAGGCTGCCTCCCGACCAGCGAGCCAAGTGCTAAGGGTTTAACGATCAGGGGCTCCGTAATTATACCAGTATCTTAGTCCAACCAACTAATCACAAGGAAGCCCGCAAAAATTGTGAAGCGATGTGGGACACTCGTGGGGCAGCTTCCATTCTGGTCGCCACGGTTCACCGTGTCTTGTGTTTGCATTTGCCTCATTGTACATAATTGTAAATACTATACATAGGCTATATATGTTGTAAATATCAGCTTATTTTTGGTGAAGTAAATATATTCATTTATTCTATGCAGTCTTTTTGCTCGTTCCTACGTGGTTATCGTATTACGGCAAGGTGTGCAGGCCATAGCAAGGTGTGCAGGCCATAGCAAGGTGTGCAGGCCATAGCAAGGTGTGCAGGCCATAGCAAGGTGTGCAGGCCATAGCAAGGTGTGCAGGCCATAGCAAGGTGTGCAGGCCATAGCAAGGTGTGCAGGCCATAGCAAGGTGTGCAGGCCATAGCAATGTATGCAGGCCATAGCAAGGTGTGCAGGCCATAGCAATGTGTGCAGGCAATAGCAAGGCGTGCAGGCCATAGCCTACACTTGTGCACATAATGCCATGCTATTGTTGCAGACTCCAAGATGGGCCTGACATATGCCACATATAGTGTCACGAATAACTCTTTATTTAGATTCTCAAAGATAATCATATAATTGCCAGTTACGCATATGCTGCAGAGGTTACTCGGTTGATGATCACCTCAGATGATATACTAGGCACTATGCTCACCCCAAGGACCCTCTCCTTGAGTGATGTTTGCAACCTTCGTAAACCGAGCCTGTCTTCTTTGCCCTTCGTCCCTTCATTAATTTTCATGACATTAGACTTCCTGGGGTTGATTTCCAATAATCAATTTTGTAGTTTATTCTGGTCAATCTGAAGTCTTTCCTTTCCTCCAGTCTTATTCTCCTGATTAATTTCACATCATCCTCAACCTGGAAAGAACTAGTCATATTCAAGCAGGATTTTGTGGGTTACATTACAATGCATTACCAATTACAGACACGATTACCCATGGAACGGGTCTTGGGGGGCGTTGACCCCCGGAACATCCTCCAGGTATACTTCAGGCGAAACGTTTCCACACTAAAGATTCCCATATGTTATATAAGTGTCTCAATCTTCAAAGTAGAATGTTAATGACATGTACGGAGCCTTACTGAAGTCTCTCAGGCAAGGCTGACAGATTTCATTAGCTCAGATATGATACCTATTCTGTGTGTTAGAATTTGACAGGAAAACTTAGGTACTACGGCACTTCTTCAGTATTTAACTTTTGTGTTTATAAAGGAAACAATTTTGTTACAAAATCCTTACTTCCCTCCATCCTTCTCTTCCTTCCACCATCCCTCTTTCATCCATTCCTCCCACTTCTCTAATATTTTTTTTATTGCTGAGCTGTTCGCGACTTTTGCGGACTTAGCTGGGAACACTTTGGCAGCATTTTCGTTATTACACACTAGCATTACTGGTGTGCTCTCTTTCACTCTCACTCACTCTGTCTCTCTCTCTCTCTCTCTCTCTCTCTCTCTCTCTCACTCACACACACACACACACACCAGCTTCTCTATTATTGTGATGTTTCGACACGGTAGCATCAGAAATCTTTATTTCAATAAATTAATTCACAGTTTTAGTAGACAACCTCTTCTATCATCATGTGACTAATACAGAATAAGAAACTCTTCCAAATTTAAGAGTATAGCGCACAAAATATTTTTTTTTCACTGTTGTGATCTCAAAATACAACAAACTCTAACAGAGTTTAAAAATTTTATTACACAAAATTTTTCCCGTTTTACGGCCTTAGAGCAAAAACTCTTCCAGTAGTATAGGAGTTTAAACGCCATAAACGCTTCAAGTGTTACGGAAGTTACTGCCTCTTTGAATGTTCCATGGAGTTAAAACAGTACAAAGTCTTCCAGTCCAGCCAGCAGTTAGACTCCAGCTAGCAGCTAGACTCCAGCTAGCAGCTAGACTCCAGCTAGTAGTTAGACTCCAGTAAGCAACTAAGCTCCAGCCAGTGGCTAGATTCCAGCCAGCAGCTAGACTCTAGTTAGCAGCTAGACACCAGCCAGCAACCAGACTCCAGCCAACAACCAGACTCCAGTCAGCAACCAGACTTCAGCCAGCAACCAGACTCCAGCCAGCAACCAGACTCCATCTAGCACCTAGACTCCATCCCAGAAGCTTGACTCCACCTATCAGCTAGACTCCAGCCAGCAGCAAGACTTCCCCTTGCCGCTACTCTTCATCGAGCAGCTGGATTTCACCTAGCATCTAAACCCCCCAGCTAACAGCTAGACTCCACTCCACAAGCCGAAATAAGCGTAAGCGTAATCAACGACTTAGGACATGCACGTTTCCTTATTAAAATTATCCAAATTGCTTTCTTGTGTGTCTAATAAACATTGTCATCTCACTCACCTGATGTCCTTGCATGTGACATCCAAACCTTCTCTTAAATATCTGAATATTAATACGAGCCCAGCATCAATTCATATTAGAATTAATGGTTAGGTTTACAGCTCTTCATCCCAAGCACTGTTTTGAAAATCAGTTATTCACACATATCCCACTGTTGTACACGTTATTACATGTACAATGAAGATCCTGACCAATTTCTATATACGAAGGATGATTAACAATATGAAGATCAATGTTATGTGATATGTGTGTGTATAAGTAGAAATGTTTATGCAGGAAATGTCTGTTTTTCCACATGTTTTTCCACTATTGAAAAAAAGCAAACAAATACAAATAGCAAACAATAAAAGGCTACAAAAAAAAAACTTGACATTTTTGACTGCTATGCAATACATTAGGCCCTTACGTAGTTTAATATTCTGAAAGTCAAGCTACAAAGGCCGAACTCCAAAACTCAAGAAGAATTTGCCGAGAGATTAGGACACAAAAATGCTGGTTGCTCTGGGGAGATCGTTTGCTGGTATCCATGGTGTGCTGGGAGGCACTAGCAGTTCACAGGACTAAAAAAATGTTTGGCTTTGCTTAAGCCCTCTAACAATGACAGTTTTATTATTCTTAACTGCTGGAACTTGCAATCTCTAGAAAGTTTTTCTTGTACCTCACCTCTTGTGAACACTGACACGATTGTTGTGTTGAAGCTATCACAGTTGTAAGAGTACGTGATCTTTTAACTCTTGGATTACTGTAAGAGTTTGTGATGTTTTAATTCTTGTATCACTAAGAGTTTGTGGTGTTTTAATTCGTGGATTACTGTAAGAGTTTGTGGTGTTTTAACTCTTGGATTACTGTAAGAGTTTGTGATGTTTTAATTCTTGTATCACTAAGAGTTTGTGGTGTTTTAATTCGTGGATTACTGCAAGAGTTTGTGGTGTTTTAACTCTTTGATTACTGTAAGAATGTGTGGTGTTTTAACTCCCATAACACTGTAAGAGTTTGTGGTGTTTTAACTCTCATAACACTGCAAGAATTTGTAATTGAAGACCATAAGTCAGGTAAACTTTTGTGTAACAAAATTTTAACCACTGAAAGAGTTTGTAGTCTTTTATAAACATAAAACTGGACAAAAAAGTTGGCGCATAACATTCCGTAAAATTGATAGGGTTTAAGGTGTATTAATAACGTAAGACTAAACTTTGTTGTCTTCTTTGAGAACTAACTTTGAAGTAATTATTGAAATCAAGATTTCCAGTGTTAATGAGTCAGCTGATTATCCTGGTGTGTGTGTGTTTTAGAGAGAGAGAGAGAGAGAGAGAGAGAGAGAGAGAGAGAGAGAGAGAGAGAGCGATGACAGCAGTAATGCTGGTGAGTTGTAATAAAAATGCTGCCAAGTCTTCCGGCTAACACCGAAAAAGTCGCGAACAGTCCAAAAATAA
This sequence comes from Cherax quadricarinatus, assembly GCF_038502225.1. NCBI lineage: Eukaryota > Metazoa > Arthropoda > Malacostraca > Decapoda > Parastacidae > Cherax > Cherax quadricarinatus. The sequence continues at coordinate 15,566,375 of NC_091349.1, forward strand.
AAGAAAAACGTAAGAGGAGGAGGAGGGGAGGAGGGGAGGAGGGGGGGTGAGAATGCAGATATGGAGGGAGGGATGGAAGAGGCGAGAAAAAACGGAAGGAACGAAGGAAGAGAGGGATGAAGGAAAAAAGGGTTTTGTAGAGAAGAATTTGTTTTTAAATGGGTACATCTACGTACATTTTGCTGCTAATTAAGAAGTGGAAGCAAAAGTTAGCTATATTTCCCTGTTATTTTCCAACACTGGGAATGTCTTAGCTGGGAAGCCTTAGCAAGACTCTCAGCATATAGTGAACCAAATATTTTTCTCTTCCTTCGTAAGTTACGGGAGCATCAAGGATGTCGTTCCAGCAAAGCTGCAGTTACTATTACTTAGAAATTATCATCTTTCATGATAGCTTGTCTCAGGGAGGAAATAAGGGATGGCTGGAATGAGAGTTACTGAGAGAGAGACTTAAGGAGAGAGGATTACCAAGGCATATGGTCAAGTATTACCAAGATTCTCACCTATTATAAATATAAATATTATTTCATACAATCTTTCCACAATCCTCAACTACAGACTTTTCTACAGACGCTTCTGTGACTATATAATTAAATCTAAAAGATTTGTTTTATATTTTTGAGTTTGCTTCGTATTGAACATTTTCCTATACGTGTCAGGAAACATCAGATGTAGCTTAAAATTTTGAATAAAAACAATGAATAAGCAACACATGATATTACTGACAAACGACAGTTAATGAAAACAATATCAGCTGACTTACAGTTCATCCATTTTGACTCTGTTGTAGCATGGCTCCACAACCCAAACTGTTATTCCACACTCACAAATTGATTGGAACAATATGACAGGAAATCTTGAGTCTGGTGACTTTCTTGATACGGTTCAAGATTGCTTTTTAGAACAGGTTGTGACAGAACCAACTAGAGGAAACAATCTGCTTGACTTGGTTCTTGCCAACAAAGATTCACTAATTAATAATCTTGAGGTTAATGATGAGCTTGGGGAAAGTGATCACAAATCACTTAGTTTCAATATATCATGGAATTACCCAGATAACTGCAATCAAATCTGTGTCCCAGATTTTCGCTTGGCCTACTTCATGGGACTGAAAAATTACCTGGGTGGGCTTAATTGGGATGTCCTGACTATGGGTCAGGTAGGTGATCTTGGTTGCCAATATGACGTTTTTCAGAGCATAGTTCTAGCTGCCCAGACAACTTTTGTTCCGAGTAGGGAAATTAGATCTAACAAAAACGATCCCAAATGGATGAACAATAGATTAAAACATCTCATTGATCAAAAGAGAGGCATATATAGGCGTATCAAAAGAGGGGATGGGCAGTTAAGAAATCAATATATTCAATTAAAGAGAGAAACGAAGAAAGGAATAAGAAAAGCAAAAATAGATTATGAGGCTAAGGTCGCAAGGGATTCAAAGACTAACCCAAAAGGGTTCTTTCAGGTATACAGAAGTAAGATTAGGGACAAGATTGACCCACTTAAGAGTACCTCTGGTCAGATCACTGACAGTGATAAAGATATGTGTGAAATTCTCAATGCCTATTTCCTCTCAGTTTTCACCCAGGAAAATACTAGCGATATTCCTGAAATAATAGATTATATAGAACAGGATGATAAACTATGTACAACTGCGGTAACTAGTGACATGGTCCTCAAATAGAGAAACTAAAACCTAACAAATCCCCAGGTCCAGATGAACTGTTTGCAAGGGTGTTAAAGGAATGTAAAGAGGAACTTAGCATACCTTTGGCTAATCTTTTTAACATATCGCTACAAACTGGCATAGTGCCTGATAAGTGGAAAATGGCAAATGTAATACCTATTTACAAGGCAGGTGACAGGTCCTTGGCTTCGAACTATAGACCAATAAGCCTTACCTCCATAGTGGGAAAATTTATGGAATCAATAATTGCCGAAGCAATTCGTAGCCATCTTGATAGGCACAGATTGATTAATGAATCTGAACACGGTTTTACAAAGGGACGTTCCTGTCTTACGAATTTACTAACTTTTTTCACTGAGGTGTTTGAGGAGGTAGATCATGGTAATGAATATGATATTATGTATGTGGACTTCAGTAAGGCTTTCGATGGAGTTCCACACCAGAGGCTATTGAGGAAACTTAAGGCACACGGAATAGGTGGAGAAACTTTTTCCTGGGTAGAGGCATGGCTGACAAATAGACAGCAGAGTTTTTGCATAAATGGGGAGAAATCAGAATGGGGGCACGTCACAAGCGGTGTTCCTCAGGGGTCAGTGTTGGGCCCGTTGTTGTTCACAATTTACATAAACGACATAGATGAGGGAATAAATAGCGACATAAGCAAATTTGCTGATGACACCGAAATAGGCCGTTCAATTCATTCTAATGAGGACACCAGAGCACTCCAGGATGATTTGAATAGACTGATGCAATGGTCGGAGAAGTGGCAGATGCAGTTTAATATTGACAAATGCAAAGTTCTAAATGTTGGACAGTTAAATAACCATGCCACATATAAACTAAATAATGTTGATCTTAATACTACTGATTGCGAAAAGGATATAGGAGTTCTGGTTAGCAGTAATCTAAAACCAAGACAACAGTGGATTAGTGTTCGCAATAAAGCTAACAGAATTCTTGGCTTCATATCTAGAAGTATAAATAATAGAAGTCCTCAGGTTGTTCTTCAACTCTATATATCCTTGGTTAGGCCTCATTTAGGCTATGCTGCTCAGTTCTGGTCACCGTATTACAGAATGAATATAAATACTCTGGAAAACGTACAGAGGAGGATGACAAAGATGATCCCATGTATCAGAAATCTTCCCTATGAGGATAGACTGAGGGCCCTGAATCTGCACTCTCTCGAAAGGCGTAGAATTAGGGGGATATGATCGATGTGTATAAATGGAAAACAGGAATAAATAAAGGGGATGTAAATAGCGTACTGAAAATTTCCAGCCAAGACAGGGGTCGCAGCAATGGTTTCAAGTTGGAAAAATTCAGATTCAGGAAGGATATAGGAATGCACTGGTTTGGTAATAGAGGTGTGGATGAGTGGAACAAACTCCCGAGTACAGTTATTGAGGCTAAAACGTTGTGTAGTTTTAAAAATAAGTTAGATAAATACATGAGTGGGTGTGGGTGGTTGTGAGTTGGACTTGACTAGCTTGTGCTGCTGGGTCTGGTGCAGTGCTCCATCCTTGAGTGGAGGTGACCAGACTGGGTGGGTCATTGGGCTAATCCGGGGGGGTGGGTCATTGGTCTAATCCTGGGGGGGGGACATGGACCTGCTCCGCATGGGTCAATAGGCCTGTTGCAGTGTCCCTTCTTTCTTATGTTCTTATGTTACTCCTTACTCTAAATTATAAATCCATACTCTAGATTATGAATCCACACTCTAAACTGTCATTCCACATTCCAAACTGTCATTCCGCACTTCAAACTGTTATTCCACACTCCAAACAATAACATTACTCTCATCATACTGTCATTACACAGCCCAGACAGTGACTCCACACACACGAGAAAGTGACTCCATACACATGCCAGACAGTGCCTCCACACACATGCCAGACAGTGCCTCCACACACACCCTAGACAGTGACTCCACACACACCCCAGACAGTGCCTCCACACACACCCCAGACAGTGACTCCACACACACGCCAGACAACGATTCCACACACATTCCAGACAGTGACTCCACACACATGCCAAACAGTGACTCCACACACATGCCAGACAATGACTCCACACACATTCCAGACAGTGACTCCACACACATTCCAGACAGTGACTCCACACACGCCAGTGACTCCACAAACACAAGAAAGCGACTCCACACACACCAGAGAGAGTTAGAAGGGGTGATCAAGTCTTCAAGGACTTGGATGGTCAAGAGAGAAGATTTTATGGCTGGTGCCATAGAATTTCACCTCCAAGGAAGTGAAATTCTCGTTGCCTAGTGATCTTGAGTAGATATCCTGTTACTACCACCTAATGGGTGGAAACAGTAGAACGTGTTTCCTTAAGACACCTGCTGTCCCTGTTTACCTATTGCTCTGCATAACAAGGGGCTTTCTATATAGTAGTATGTCATTGATGTCAGCATGGCCTGTATACCCTGTACATGAACTTTTAGAAATAATAATAATAATAATAATAATAATAATAATAATAATAATAATAATAATAATAATAATATTAAAATAATAATAATAATATTATTATTATTATTATTATTATTATTATTATTATTATTACTCTTTTACGAGCATAAACACACTTTCCGTGAGGTGTCACAGTATTGTAAACTCGACATCCTGAGTTATTTTGAAGAAGGTGGAACAATATTTGAGTCTTTGAAGGGGTTATTTTCCCTCCAGTTCACGTCTAGCTAGAAAGGCTTCCCTTCTCTAAGATCCTACAGAAAATACTAAGTGATATTCAGTGTAGAAAGGGGAAAAACCTTGTATTGAATTACATCAAGTCGAGCAACTGTAAAATCTTATAAGGTAATAACTTGGCTAAAGTGATTTGATCAGGTGGTCTTACAACGTGGATTAAGGAAGTATTTGTTCAGCTAGACGCTTCCATACAAAATTAATTCTGAGGCTGAACTTGTGAACTTTGTGGGAGAAAACTACTGAGTTTCGTTCAATACTTGTTAAGGAAACGAAACATCTCTGACATTTTTAAATAGGCTTACTATAATTTCTTTGACTCGACATAAACTTGAAGTATAACGTAAATATATTTTCTTTAATATGAGCTAAAATGTACCAGTTTCTCAATTAACGTCTACAGAATGAAAAAAAAACAAAAAAGTATAGAATCACTCTTTGGAGAACCATTCGTGGAGAATTAGACACATGTGCAACATCTGGGTATCTTTATTATAGATGTTTCACCATTCATGGCTTTATCAATACAAATTCAAGGACATAATTGGAGACAGTAGAACTGTATAAACAGGATGAGGTAATCAGTCCCTCAGATGTTGCACATGTGTTTAATTCTTCATCTTGTCGGTACATTCGTATATTTCAGTAGAATGGACCTTCCTTTGAAATGTTTTGTTATTTTACTTTTCATAAAACTTGCTGCAACTTAAATCAATGTTTATTTTGCAGTACATTAGGCCTTTTACTGTAGATTCAGTCATTCTGCCATTTTCCTGAGACCATAACTTGTTCGCCAACGATGTTTATGTCCGGGACAAAATGACACACTGACCAAGATGTCATAACAGGACTTGCAAACTGGGATAATCCAGGTCAAAACGGGACTTAGGGTAAGCTTAGTTCTTCCCCTTTAGTTTATTTGCATACTCTCTCATCCGTTTGCAACTATACCGCATCATGAACCACCTGCGTCTGCTCTGCCTCCTCTCATTTAGTAATAACGATGGAATTACCGGCAGTATGTTAGGTAAAAGAACACATGTGCAGCTAATGTGGCATTTTATTGTGGCTTGTCAAGCCTGGAGAGCGAAAATAAAATGTCACATTAGTTGCACATGTGTCCCTTTACTCCCATCTGTTCCACATGCAGAACTAAGTTTCATCCTACAAACATCACAAGTTCAGCTTCAGAATTAATTTCCTATTAAGGTGTCTAACTTAACAAATACTTCCCAAATCCACTTTGCAATACCGCCTGGGCAACCTATCTGACAAACCATGTGGCAAATTACACAAATTAGTGCCTACTAAAAAAATTTGAAGGTTAGAATAAAAAGTAATGAGCTTTTGAAAACGACGCGAAAGGCTAGATATTTCCCATGAACACATTGCCGCAGAAGGGATAGAACATGCGAGATATTACGTATATCTGGAGTTTATCTGGAGAGAGTTCCGGGGGTCAACGCCCCCGTGGCCCGGTCTGTGACCAGGCCTCCTTAGGTCAGTGTCCCAGGATGCGACCCACACCAGTCGACTAACACCCAGGTACCCATTTTACTGATGGGGAACATAGACAACAGGTGGAAAGAAACATGTCCAATGTTTCTACTCTGGCTGGGAATCGAACCCAGGCCCTCACCGTGTGAAGCGAGAGCGTTAACCACCAGGCCACCATATGTAGTATAAGGCGCGAGGTTGTAAGATATAATACGCGGAAATTAAAATATCTGATTGCTCAAAGCGGTTGGACACAACGGAAGCTTCATATGTGACCTTCCAGTTGATATATGAGAAACATCTCCTAGGATGGCCTCACCCAGACGGTGTCTCTAAGGACACGAAGGCGGAACTAGTCCATACCTTAGGAGGGCCAAGACAGAAGAGGCCGCTGACGTACCGTATTCAGTTGTCTCCCTGGTGAACTGACTTTTTTAATAAATTTGTCTGATAAACAGCTAGATCTTAGGAAGAAAGCATCGTTAAGCTTTAGACTAAGCTTTGTACCCTCCAAGGGAAATTATTATTACGTGGACTCGCTAAATCACTCTGTAGTCTGGAAGAATAAGAATGGAGACCTCTTTCTCGTGATACATTATTATTTATGAAGCCATGGTTTATGGCGCACTCATGCAGTCTGTTAAACCAAACTTCCCTGAACGAAAGAAAAGGAATTACACATCAACAAGGTAGATATATAATTTTAAACAGACGTGAATATGTCAGAAAAATTAATAATCTGTTAAACAAGAGGGATACATACTCGCCCTTATGCAAACATCGCTATAACAATTAAATGATACATTTAACAAGAACGTTGAACGAATAATGAAAGTAAACGAGGATATAATCAAACATCTATGAGCTAGGTCTCCTCCATTACTGCATATACACAATTATTCAGAAGCCAGAAGTGCGGTAGTCTGTCTCTGGGCGATTGTTAATTCAGCAAAATCGATACCACATAAACTATCGAAATGGTCAGTCAAATTCTTAACCCCACTGACGGTAATGTCTGATTCATATGTACAAAATAACATAAATTTCTGAGAAACTCTTTACAGTAAGCAGAATAACCACTGTGAAAAAAACTGTTGAGTTCCAAGCGCTTTCGTGATTTCTCATATTATCACGAAAGAGCTTGGAATTCTACTATTTTTTTCACAGTGGTTATTCTGCATATTGTGATGTTAACTGTTCACTGTGATCTTATTTGCATCCTTACGTTAAATATAAACAATGATTTTAAGGCAGTTTGTTGTGGTGTAACGGCTCTAACTGAGGTACCAGCTGTGGATAAACTAGACAGTTACAGTCTGTTATTTCATTCTGAAGTGACTGTTGAATTGATCAAGCTCTGGGAACTTGTCAAGTTCTGAATAATAGATTGCAATTTGCTTTCACCGGGATTTTCTATGCAAAAATATAGCATAGCTTTGGGAAATTCCCTCATTCAAGTATTTATGAACATTTACATAGAGATATTTGCAACAAAACTCCTGATGAACATTTTGCCTGTTGATGCCACATGGTGTAGGTATGTGGACGATGTATTGTACCTGTGGGCGATGTATTGTACCTGTGGACTATATGTTGTACCTGTGCACGATGTATTGTACCTGTGGACGATGTATTGTACCTGTGGACGATGTATTGTACCTGAGGACTATATGTTGTACCTGTGCACGATGTATTGTACCTGTGGACGATGTATTGTACCTGTGGACGATGTATTGTACCTGTGGACTATATGTTGTACCTGTGCACGATGTATTGTACCTGTGGACGATGTATTGTACCTGTGGACGATGTGTTGTACCTGTGGACGATGTGTTGTACCTGTGGACGATGTATTGTACCTGTGGACGATGTATTGTACCTGTGGACGATGTATTGTACCTGTGGACGATGTATTGTACCTGTGGACGATGTTTTGTACCTGTGGACGATGTATTGTACCTGTGGACTATATGTTGTACCTGTGGATGATGTATTGTACCTGTGAACGATGTATTGTACCTGTGGACGATGTATTGTACCTGTGGACGATGTATTGTACCTGTAGACGATGTATTGTACCTGTGAACGATGCATTGTACCTGTGGACGATGTATTGTAACTGTGGACGATGTATTGTACCTGTGGACTATATGTTGTACCTGTGGACGAAGTATTGTACCTGTGGACGATGTATTGCACCTGTGGACTATGTGTTGTACCTGTGGACGATGTATTGTACCTGTGGACGATGTATTGTACCTGTGGACGATGTATTGTACCTGTGGACGATGTATTGTACCTGTGGACGATGTATTGTACCTGTGGACTATGTATTGTACCTGTGGACTATATGTTGTACCTGTGGACGATGTATTGTACCTGTGGACGATGGGTTGTACATGTGGACTATATGTTGTACCTGTGAACGATGTATTGTACCTGTGGACGATGTATTGTACCTATGGACGATGTATTGTACCTGTAGACGATGTATTGTACCTGTGAACGATGCATTGTACCTGTGGACGATGTATTGTACCTGTGGACGATGTATTGTACCTGTGGACGATGTATTGTTCCTGTGGACGATGTATTGTACCTGTGAACGATGCATTGTACCTGTGGACGATGTATTGTACCTGTGAACTATGTGTTGTACCTGTGGACGATGTATTGTACCTGTGGACGATGTATTGTACCTTTGGACGATGTATTGTACCTGTGGACGATGTATTGTATCTGTGGACGATTTATTGTACCTGTGGACGATGTATTGTACCTGTGGACGATATATTGTACCTGTGAACGGTGCATTGTACCTGTGGACGACGTATTGTACCTGTGGACGATGTATTGTACCTGTGGACTATGTGTTGTACCTGTGGACGATGTATTGTACCTGTGAACGATGCATTGTACCTGTGGACGATGTATTGTACCTGTGAACGATGCATTGTACCTGTGGACGATGTATTGTACCTGTGGACGATGTATTGTATCTGTGGACGATTTATTGTACCTGTGGACGATGTATTGTACCTGTGGACGATATATTGTACCTGTGAACGGTGCATTGTACCTGTGGACGACGTATTGTACCTGTGGACGATGTATTGTACCTGTGGACTATGTGTTGTACCTGTGGACGATGTATTGTACCTGTGAACGATGCATTGTACCTGTGGACGATGTATTGTACCTGTGAACGATGCATTGTACCTGTGGATGATGTATTGTACCTGTGGACGATGTATTGTATCTGTGGACGATTTATTGTACCTGTGGACGATGTATTGTACCTGTGGACGATATATTGTACCTGTGAACGGTGCATTGTACCTGTGGACGACGTATTGTACCTGTGGACGATGTATTGTACCTGTGGACTATGTGTTGTACCTGTGGACGATGTATTGTACCTGTGAACGATGCATTGTACCTGTGGACGAGGTATTGTACCTGTGGACGATGTATTGTACCTGTGGACTATGTGTTGTACCTGTGGACGATGTATTGTACATGTGAACGATGCATTGTACCTGTGGACGACGTATTGTACCTGTGGACTATGTATTGCACCTGTGAACGATGCATTGTACCTGTGGACGATGTATTGTACCTGTGGGCAATGTGTTGTACCTGTGGACGATGTATTGTACCTGTGAACGATGCATTGTACCTGTGGACGATGTATTGTACCTGTGAACTATGTGTTGTACCTGTGGACGATGTATTGTACCTGTGGACGATGTATTGTACCTTTGGACGATGTATTGTACCTGTGGACGATGTATTGTATCTGTGGACGATTTATTGTACCTGTGGACGATGTATTGTACCTGTGGACGATATATTGTACCTGTGAACGGTGCATTGTACCTGTGGACGACGTATTGTACCTGTGGACGATGTATTGTACCTGTGGACTATGTGTTGTACCTGTGGACGATGTATTGTACCTGTGAACGATGCATTGTACCTGTGGACGATGTATTGTACCTGTGAACAATGCATTGTACCTGTGGACGATGTATTGTACCTGTGGACGATGTATTGTATCTGTGGACGATTTATTGTACCTGTGGACGATGTATTGTACCTGTGGACGATATATTGTACCTGTGAACGGTGCACTGTACCTGTGGACGACGTATTGTACCTGTGGACGATGTATTGTACCTGTGGACTATGTGTTGTACCTGTGGACGATGTATTGTACCTGTGAACGATGCATAGTACCTGTGGACGATGTATTGTACCTGTGAACGATGCATTGTACCTGTGGACGAGGTATTGTACCTGTGGACGATGTATTGTACCTGTGGACTATGTGTTGTACCTGTGGACGATGTATTGTACATGTGAACGATGCATTGTACCTGTGGACGACGTATTGTACCTGTGGACTATGTATTGCAACTGTGAACGATGCATTGTACCTGTGGACGATGTATTGTACCTGTGGGCTATGTGTTGTACCTGTGGACGATGTATTGTACCTGTGAACGATGTATTGTACCTGTGGACGATGTATTGTACCTGTGAACGATGCATTGTACCTGTGGACGATGTATTGTACCTGTGGACGATGTATTGTACCTGTGGACGATGTATTGTACCTGTGAACGACGCATTGTACCTGTGGACGATGTATTGTACCTGTGAACGATGCATTGTACCTGTGGACGATGTATTGTACCTGTGGACGATGTATTGTACCTGTGGACGATGTATTGTACCTGTGAACGACGCATTGTACCTGTGGACGATGTATTGTACCTGTGAACGATGCATTGTACCTGTGGTCGATGTATTGTACCTGTGGACGATGTGATGTACCTATGGACGTCTAATTCCAGTATTGTTAAATTCTTACTTAAATTGAAGAGCCTCAGCCTCTTCGCCTAAGTTTATTAGAGAAAACGACGTCGTCTGCGTCATACAGTTTTTAGTTATACTCATAGAAAATATATGTGTGAGTTTTAGCATCTATGATAAGATCATCACTGTATGTTTCAGACAACGGAACAATGCTCTTCTCCAGACTGAGGGACTGACCACCTCAAAACTTTAAGGGTGATGGACTGATTACATCGTCTTCAAGTATCTTCTGCTTCTATCAACTTTTCTGTACTTGACTGAAGAAGCCTACTGTGTAGGCGAAACGTTTCATAATAAAGATACCTAACTGTTGCATATGTGTCTTACCTAACAACCTGTCGGTATTTTATACCATTTTAATGTTCAAGATCATCACTGTATGTTTATATATACGTTATTCTAATCAAGGGAAAAATATAACAAAAAATGGCGTATTTCCCACAGTGTTCCTGAAAGCTTCGGGAATTTCTAGTCCAGATTTTCGAAATGCAGAATTCACCACAAGTGTTGATCTCATAATCACATTTGAACACCGAGAGAATTTTATTGAGTAAGCATTATGGCAAAAAAAAAAAAAAATAGTACGAATCTGAAGGCTCCACAACCCTTCAAAATATTTTGATATTACATTACTGTGAATATTCACAATATATCCCAAAGCCGTAAAGCATTTTGAAATAAATTCAGTCTAAAAAAAGTTAATAAAAAAAATCTCATGAGATGTAGGACGTATGTATCGTATTTCCTGTCTTGCATAGAATGCTAAAAAAAATTCATGGGACGGACAGGTAAAACTCAAGCCAATTTCGTCTTAGGTAAGAATCCATTGTTTAATTACAATCGACACCATGCCTAACCCTTCTAGGGTAGGGTAGGTGCCTGAGCCCGAGCCTTTAGCTCATGAGACTGTCATTCCCATTTGCCCCCTTGGGGCGGGGATGGCAGACCAGAGAGGCCTAGCTTGTGGCTAGGCCTGGGGACAGTTGGTCCCAAAGATGAGGAGGTACTTGTGCCTCCTCCCTTGGGAGACTTAGGTCTCAGACACTCCCTAAAGAGGGAGCCAAGGCCGGGCCACCACTTGGAAAAGGCCCGGGCCGGGAGAATAATAATAATAAAAGTTTAATTACATATTTTTTCCCTCATAGACGATGCACTGTGCCTCAGAGAATTTTATGTAGGCCTTCCCTCACTGACTCTTTTTGAAACTTCTAATGCAGATTCATCTATGGAATTTTCTTTGCCAATAATGTTATCAAGAAGTTTTTTTGCAGTAAAGATTCTTCGACTTATTCTGTGGTAAGTGATATGTGGTATTTTCGTATCAGGAGAGTCTTTCGCTATCTTCAAGACAGCACCATTGAGTCTTTTTTCAACAGCTTCCAGGAGAGTTTTCCAAATGTCCATTATTATATATTTTTTTTTAGGGTGATAGACTGGAATCTCGATCTTGAGATGAACAGTGAATCAGTCAAACTGAACGCCACAATGTTCTCCTAGACAAGCTTGTTAAATGAGACACATGTGCAACACTTGGGTATCCTTAATGAGGAAACGTTTCGCCACGCAGTGGCTTCATCAGTCCTTACAGAAGAGAATGGTGAAGAACAGGAGGAGTTTGAGGTAATCAGTCCCTCAGCCTTGAGTCGACTGATTACATTCATCTACAACTTTCAATGTCAATTACAGGGAAGTCCTCAAAACCCACAAATGGACAATCCATTACAAGAAATTAATAGAAGAATATGATTTTATAATCATGATCAGTAAATTAATCAGTAATTAATTTATCTGATAATTAAATGTTAGCATTCCTGGCATATGTATCCTGATTATTATGACATAGTATCCATGAGGCGTGTTGATATGTTGCGTTGTAGCCGCAGAAAAAGATAAATTATCATAACATTGGAACTTTGAACTTACTTTAATGTTAATTAACCTTAATTAAAAATATATTTCATTAACGGGATAATGTGCATGCTTCAGTAGGCCATAAAATGTTAATAACATTATCTGATAATCAATAATTTTTCAAAAGGTTTATTCCTAGGGCAGTTCTTCTAGTTTACCCGAGCCTGATTCAGCATGCCATATATATATATATATATATATATATAAATATATATATATATATATATATATATATATATATATATATATATAAATATATATATATTCATATATATATATATATATATATATATATATATATATATATATATATATATATATATATATTCATATATATATATATATATATATATATATATATATATATATATATATATATATATATATATATATATATATATATATATATATATATATATATATACATATTCATATATATATATATATATATATATGTATATATATACATATATATATTCATATATATATATATATATATGTATATATATATACATATATATATTCATATATATATATATATATATATATATATATATATATATATATATATATATATATATATATTATATATATATATATATATTATATATATATATATATATATATATATATATATATATATATACATATATAAATTCATATATACATATATATATATATATATATAAATATATATATATATATATATATATATATATATATATATATATATATATATATATATATATATATATAATATTATATAATATATATTGTGATGTAGTCCAGCTGGGCTTGTGAGGTCTCTGGGGAGACCTAATTTAACCAATTATATGGTCACACCTTGCCTTGGCAAACGTCTGTAGCCACGCCCACGTCTGAGGTCTTTTGTTCTTGACGCCTCAGACCTAGGCGTCAGGTCGTACACGTGGTTGTGGAGGGTGCTTGGACCACCATAAAAGCCCAAGGAAGAGCATGATCAAGGGATTCGAGCGGAGCTACTGCTGGGGTGCAGAGCTCCTGAGCAGAGAGTCGAGAGGAGCTGCTGCTGGGGTGCAGAGCTCCTGAGCAGAGACTTCGAGCGGAGCTGCTGCTGGGGTGCAGGGCTCGGGAGAAGGCTGCTGAAGTCTCTGGAGGAGACTGTTGGAGGCAGTGGGCAGAGTACTGGCTTGGCGCATTACTCGTGCTGTGTAGGTCTTGGGACCTGTGGCTTAGTTCCTGTGGTGAACTGTCCTCTGTGCTATATTGTAAGTTATATTCATTTTGGTCAAGTTGATTGTATTCCCTGTCTCACTGCTTATGTGTACCACCCCATTTATCTAAACCCCAATAGTGTTCTGTTCCCAAATATATTATTGTACAAAGACTTAATAATAAACTGTGTTTGAGTAGAGTAATAATATTCACTGTCCCCGTTATTTGCTATTCCTATTTCTTATTTTATTTCATGTAGTGAGAGGGAGTGTAGTGTGGTGGGTAGAGTAATGAGAGGTGAAGTTGTAGTCACCAGTGACCTTACATTATCTACCTACCTCACTCCTACCACCTCGCCTGTCCCCTACCTACTGACTCCCCCCGCTTACCCCCATATTCCCCTAATCATCACCCCCCCCTTCATGACATGGTGTCTAAGCGGTGGTGGTTCTTATTTTATAGTAGGAACCAGTCCCATGTGCCTTATTTTTGACTGCTCGGTTATACTTGTGCTACCATTTGCTACCATTTGATTTTGTGTTATTATAATGATATTATAATCCTAGTGACCTTAACTGTCCTTTTTTGACGGTGGGTCTAAATAATTGTTTGGGTGTAATATTATATTTGGTGGAGTTGGTTGTTGGTTTGAGATAAATGGTGGAGAATATCAGTATTTGGGTGAGACTTTTGGGGGAAGCAATTACTGGCCGAAATTGAATATTTACAGAGGAATGAGAAGTCACCCAGCCCGCCTTGGAAGACTTACCCACAACTGTCACCCATTGAAGAGTTGCCTATGATTGCTGTCCACCTGATGTGCCCAGTCACCCAGCTGATATGCCCAGTCACCCAGCTGATGTGCCCCAGTAGATGTATTGCTGCCCTGGTCTGTCATCCAGTGTAGTGGGTGTCTGTCTGCGTCACCCAGCCTCTGTGACCATCACCCACGGACCGCCAGTTACCCGCAGTTGCCAGGGATGGGTGACCGCACCTGCTGTTGATGACCTGAAGTGACCTCACCTCACCCCGAGCAACTGACCATTGCCTGCTACTGCTGATGTCGGCTGCTGTGATGCTGTCTACTATGCTGCGGCCTTGCTATGATGTTGAGATGCTGCGGCCGTGCTGTGATGCTGGGACCGTGCTGCGATGCTGTGGCCGTGCTGTGTGCTGCTGTGATGCGGCCGTGCTGTGATGTTGAGATGCTGCGGTCGTGCGATGATGTTGAGATGCTGCGGCCGTGCTGTGATGCTGGGACCGTGCTGCGATGCTGTGGCCGTGCTGTGTGCTGCTGTGATACGGCCGTGCTGTGATGCTGCGATGCTGCCTAGCTCAAGAGGAGGAGATGGCGGTGATGCTGCAGTGGTGTGTGAGGGATTCTGGCTGGTGTGCCAGGACAGGAGAATCTACTATGAAGGAGCTGCCATCCTCGGAGATGTGGAAGGACGTGAGCCGCGGAGATGGACTCCAGCTGTTGGGACCAGCCTGCTATCAAGGGTGGTATGGAGGTGTATCCTGCCTTGCTGGTCAGCCTGTACGACCAGTATGCGGGGATGGCCTGCCAGCCATGAGAGACAGTTGAGAGTGTGAGATGTCCCCAGCCTACTTTGACTTGCCAGAAGTGTTAGTGTTACCTGTGTGAAATAAGGTGATCTTGAAAACGGTCCAGTGAGTATGGCCGCCTTGTTTTATGAGGCCAGTGAATCCTAGTAGTGGCATAGGATAATGGAGGGTCTTAGCTGCGATGCCTGCCCTGTCTCGATTTTCAGATGTTGTAGTGTGCATGTGAAGTGTGCCGAAAATGCGACCTTGGTGGTCGTGAAGTGGTCCAGTTGCAGTTACTTGAAAGAATGCAACCCGTTGGAGCAGTTTTCCACGCCATAGAAGCCTAGAGAGGTTTGGCCCAATGGTTAACGTGCGAGGGTGACTAGCATTGGCTAGTGCATTTCTAGTAGAAGTAGGGAAGGCACTGGAGCCCGATATTTAAGTTTAAGGAGAAATGACGGGTAAGGAAGCTTTGCACCAGAGAGCGACTATCATGCTGGCCAACTGCCAGGTGTACTGTTTATGCTGCCTTGTGGTAGTTGAGGAGGTTGAGGGAAATATAATTATATTATGTATAATTTTGTCTTTGTATTGTAATAGATTTAAGGGATTAGGATTAAAATAGTCTAATAACTAGGACAAATTGTCCTAGTTCTCAGATATTTTAAATTGGGGGAGAAAGGGGGATGTGATGTAGTCCAGCTGGGCTTGTGAGGTCTCTGGGGAGACCTAATTTAACCAATTATATGGTCACACCTTGCCTTGGCAAACGTCTGTAGCCACGCCCACGTCTGAGGTCTTTTGTTCTTGACGCCTCAGACCTAGGCGTCAGGTCGTACACGTGGTTGTGGAGGGTGCTTGGACCACCATAAAAGCCCAAGGAAGAGCATGATCAAGGGATTCGAGCGGAGCTACTGCTGGGGTGCAGAGCTCCTGAGCAGAGATTCGAGCGGAGCTACTGCTGGGGTGCAGAGCTCCTGAGCAGAGAGTCGAGAGGAGCTGCTGCTGGGGTATATATATATATAGATATATATATATATATATATATATATATATATATATATATATATATAGATATATATATATATATATATATATATATATATATAAGTAGTGAAAATTTCCACTGAGCGGTGTATCCGGTTTAGGGGCCTTCCACTGAGCGGTGTATCCGGTTTAGGGCCTTCCACTGAGCGGTGTATCCGGTTTAGGGCCTTCCACTGAGCGGTGTATCCGGTCTAGGACCAGCAGCTGGAGGGTCACCTTTTCACACCTAGGTGTTACTTCCGGTTTTGACCTTGACCTCGCCCTCGAGACTACCTCACCCTTGACCCCCCCCCCCATCCCCCCGCCCACGCCCCCCCCCCCGTCGCGACGCCCCCCTACGCGCCGCGCGCCCCGCGCGCCCGCCCGCGCGCCCGCCCGCGCGCCCGCCCCCGCGCGCCCCGCCCCGCCCGCGCGCCCGCCCGCGCCCTTCGCGACCCCCGCCCGCGCCTTCTGCTGCGCCTTCTGCAGCGTCATCCGGATCGCCCCCGCGCCTCGAATTTTTTTCCAATTTTTTTCGAATTTTTTTTTAATTTCATTTTCTTGTGCTCTCCACTTCCTCGGATCCCCCTCCCACTTTCACCCCCCAACCCCAAAAATTTCTCGACAATACCATGACTCCATCTCCTCAGATCAAATTTTTAAGGTTCCTCCTCCCACTTTCACCCCCCAATCCCAAAAATTTCTCGATAATACAAGTTTTGGATTCCCCCCTATGGGGGTTTTGAATTTCTTATGATCACCTTGGATCAAATTTTTGGATTACCCCTCCCACTTTCACCCACCCCCACCTCAAATTTTTCTCGATAATACCAAGACTCCATCTCCTCGGATCAAATTTTTTGGATCCCCCTATGGGTTTTCGAAATTCTCCATCTCCTTGGATCAAGGTTTTTTTTGGATTGTCCCTCCTTCCACCCCCCAATCCCAAAAATTTCTCAATATTACCAAGTTTTTGGATTCCCCCCTATGGGGGTTTCGAAATTCTTATGATCTCCTCGGATCAAGTTTTTCTCGAAATCAAAGTCTCCATCTCCTCGGATCAAGTTTTTGGATCCCCCCTATGGGGTTTTCGAAATTCTCCATCTTCATGGATCAAGTTTTTTTGGATTCCCCCCTATGGGGTTTTCGAAAATCTCCAATTCCTCGGATCAAGTTTTTGGAATCCCCCCTCTGGGTATAAGCATTCAAAATAGACTCCTCCTATGGGGGCATGCTTACTACAGGTCTAATGAAGGGTGTTTACTCGCCGGTCAGTGACGTCACGTGTTGACCCAGCACACAGGTTGAATCTTGTCTACCCTTTTAGTTAATAAGGGACCATAGTAGTGACGTCACGCGCACACAGGCTGAATCTTGTCGATCCTTTTAGTTCATTCAAGTTAATAAGGGGACACAGTACATCAGAAAGGCACATTTTTTCGTTAATACCCACATTTTCTTTACAACACAAGTCTAGACATTTTTTAACTATTTCATCTCAGGTCACTCCCCACGAAGTAACCTCCACCCCACCCTCCCAAACCCTCACACTCCAACCAACACCTCACAATTTTCACTCATAACCCCCAATTTTTTCTCGTTTTAACCCTTTTAGTTCATTAAAGTTAATAAGGGGACACATGCATCAGAAAGTCACCACAACACTTATAACCACTTTTCGATAAATTCACTAGTCACAATTTTACATATTACGAAGTTAATACGCACACACACCTCACTTTGAACACCTTCAAAACACTCTCTTAAATCATTTGAATACTCACAAAAATACCTTTATACATTTCCAAACAACACTGAAATACTCCAAAACATCATTCGAACACCCCCAAAATCACCTCTGAATACTCCCAGAACACCTTCATAAGTACTCTTGCACATCATTTGAACACCTTCATAAGTACTCTCATAATCATTTGTACACCTTCAAAAAACACCTTTGAATACTCACATAAACACCCTTGAACACCTTCAAAACACCTTTGAATAACCTCAAAACACCATTTGAGTACTCCCAAATACACCACTGAATACTAAAACACCACTGAATACACTCAAAACACCACCAAAATCACCATGAAACACTTCCAAAAAACACAATTTGAGTACTCCCAATTACACCACTGAATACTACTAAAACACCGCTGAATTCAATCAAAACACCCTTCAACACCTTCAAAACACCTTTGAACACCTTTGAACATTTCCAAAAACACTATTTGAGTACTCCCAATTACACCACTGATTACTACTAAAACACCGCTGAATTCAATCAAAACACCCTTCAACACCTTCAAACACCCTTCAACACCTTCAAAACACTCTTGAACACCTTCAAAAACACCTTTGAACATTTCCAAAACACTATTTGAGTACTCCCAATTACACCACTGATTACTACTAAAACACCGCTGAATTCAATCAAAACACCCTTCAACACCTTCAAACACCCTTGAACACCTTCAAAACACTCTTGAATACCTTCAAAAACACCTTTGAACATTTCCAATCAACACTGAAACACTTCCAAAAAAACACAATTTGAGTACTCCCAATTACACCACTGAATACTACTAAAACACCGCTGAATTCAATCAAAACACCCTTCAACACCTTCAAAACACCTTTGAACACCTTCAAAACACATTTGAACACCTTCAAAACACTCTCATAATCATTTGAACACACTCAAAACACCTTTGAATAACCTCAAAACACCTTTGAACACCTTCAAAACACCTTTGAACATTTCCAATCAACACTGAAACACTTCCAAAAAAACACAATTTGAGTACTCCCAATTACACCACTGAATACTACTAAAACACCGCTGAATTCAATCAAAACACCCTTCAACACCTTCAAAACACCTTTGAACACCTTTGAACACCTTCAAAAAAAACAACATTTGAACACACTCAAAACCCCTTTGAATAAACACTCAAAAACACCTTTGAACACCTTCAAAAAACACCTTGAGTACAATTACACCACTGAATACTACTAAAACACCGCTGATTCAATCAAAACACCCTTCAACACCTTCAAACCACCTTTGAACACACAAAACACCTTCAAAAAAAACATTTGAACACACTCAAAACACCTTTGAACACTTCCAAAAAACACAATTTGAGTACTCCCAATTACACCACTGAATACTACTAAAACACCGCTGAATTCAATCAAAACACCCTTCAACACCTTCAAACACCCTTGAACACCTTCAAAACACTCTTGAACACCTTCAAAAACACCTTTGAACATTTCCAAAACACTATTTGAGTACTCCCAATTACACCACTGATTACTACTAAAACACCGCTGAATTCAATCAAAACACCCTTCAACACCTTCAAACACCCTTGAACACACTCAAAACACCCTTCAACACCTTCAAAAACACCTTTGAACACCTTCAAAACACATTTGAACACATTCAAAACACTCTCATAATCATTTGAACACACTCAAAACACCTTTGAATAACCTCAAAACACCTTTGAACACCTTCAAAACACCCTTGAACACCCTTGATCACCTTCAAAAAAACAACATTTGAACACACTCAAAACACCTTTGAACACCTTTGAACATTTCCAAACAACACTGAAACACTTCCAAAAACACCATTTGAGTACTCCCAAATACACCACTGAATACTAAAACACCACTGAATACACTCAAAACACCACCAAAATCACCATAAACTAAGATCAACACCCACATCCCACAACACCCACAACCCACAACACCCACAATTTTTTCTCGTTTTATCTAATTTCATCAGAAAGTCACAACACCCACACCTCCCATTTTTTTTTTCTCGTTTTAACCCTTTTAGTTCATTAAAGTTAATAAGGGGACACACTACATCAGAAAAAGTCACAAAAACAACCCACTTATAACGTCTTTTCGGTATCTCTAGTTCGACAACAACACCCACATCCCACAACACCCACATCCCACATCCCACACACACACACACAGACACACACACACACACACACACACACATCCCTAACCTAGCCTAACCTAACCTAACTTATCCTAACCTAACCTAACCTAACCTAACCTAACCTAACCTAACCTAACCTAACTTATCCTAACCTAGCCTAACCTAACCTAACCTAACCTTACCTAACTTATCCTAACCTAACCTAACCTAGCCTAACCTAACCTAACTTAACCTAACCTAACCTAACCTAACCGAACCTACCCTAACCTAACCTTACCTAACATAACCTAACCTAGCCTAACCTAACCTAACCTAACTTAACCTAACCCAACCTAACCTAACCTAACCTAGCCTAACCTAACTTAACCTAACCTAACCTAACCTAACCTACCCTAACCTAACCTAACCTAACCTATCTTAACCTTACCTAACCTAACCTAGCCGAACCTATCCTAACCTAACCTAAAATATATTGGAACACTTCCAAAATACATTAGAGTACTCCAGAATTACTTTGAACGACTCCATTTTTTTTTTTTTTGGATATTTCCAAATTAGTTTTGAAAACTTTATCGTAAAATCGAACATTATTTTCTTGTTGGTAAACACACTCAATGGTAGAAATATTTACTCGATTTCCGAATAGAAACACTTTCCTCGCTCTGAGAGACTCATTGTGGGTCACCCCTTCCCCCCCAACACCACTGGGTAATGCGGTTCACACCCAAGGTAGAACATAACACCTGCGTCAACTCAGGACAGACAGACGCCATGAAATGCGGGTAACATCCAAGGTAGAAAATCATCTCTTTCCAGACCAACTGTCTATCCTAACCTAACCTAACCTAACCTAACCTAATTCCTAACCTAACCTAACCTCACCTAACCGAACCTAACCTAACTCCATCAATCACCTCTATCCTAACCTAACCTAACCTAACCTAACCCAACCTAACTCCATCAAACACCTCTATCCTAACCTAACCTAACCTATCCTAACCTAACCTAACTCCATCAAACACCTCGAATACTACCTAACTTAACCTAACCTAACCTTACCTAACCTACCGAACCTAACCTAACCTAACCTAACCTATCCTAACCTGTCCTAACCTAACCTAACCTATCCTAACCTAACCTAACCTAACCTAACCTAACTTATCCTAAGCTAACCTAACCTAACTTATCCTAACCTAACCTATCCTAACCTAACCTAACCTAAAATAACGAACCTAACCTAACTTATCCTAATCTAATCTAACCTAACCTAACTTATCCTAACCTAACCTAACTTATCCTAACCTAACCTAACCTAACCTAACCTAAAATAACCTAACCTAACTTATCCTAACCTACTCACTTTACTTTGAACACCTTCAAAACACTCTCATACATCATTTGAGACCCCCTTTTCTCAATATCTCTCATCCACAACCTTTATCATCTCACTACAGAACAACCCCAAGATTACTTCGAACACTCTCATAAAGCATTTGAGTACTCACATAAACACTTTTGAACATTTCCAAACAACACTGAAGCACTTCCAAAATATCATTTTGATTACTCCCAAATAAGATTTGACAGCTCTAATTTATCTACACTTACACATTTCATTAAATTACATCTCATCCCCCCAAACTCCTCCCTCATTCTCCAGACTTTACAACATTAGCACAAAAAAAAACTAACTCATACACTTATGACATGAGACATTACCATATCTAACACACTGACTAACTTTGAACCAACTCTGAACACCACTGATCTTCTTCAAAAAATGCTCTGCACATCATTTGAACACCTTCAAAAAAACACCATCAAACACCTCCGAATACTCCCAAAAAACACTACTGATTACTACCAAATCACCACTGAATACTACCAATCACCGTCAAAATCACCAGAAACTAAGTTTAACATCACCATCTAACATCCTTTTTATAGAAATCCCCTCAAATCACTATAACCAAGAACTCCCTCCCCATTTGGCGCATGAAAAAAAAAAAAAAGCATGAACACAAACCTAATACGCAAACACTTAGTACATGATCACCATCAACTGAAAACATATCTTGTACACACACATAATATAAGACAATCACCAACTACAATCACCCATGTTCACTTACCTCAAAATCACTAATATCACAGAAAACAATCATTTTTATAAACATTTCACACACACACACACAAAAAAAAAAAAAAAAAAAAAAAAAAAAAAAAAAAAAAAAAAAATCATATTTGACAATATCTAAGCGCACTCACCTCACTACCACCAACACACGATGTCTCACCTCACAGGACCGACGAGCTCACCTCCAGTGACGTCACACTCCCATTGTGTTACTTGGTGGTTGGTAACATCACACCTAACCCCCCTTGTTTCAACCTGTTGTACCCTACATTATCTAAGAACACTATATCCAAGACGATTACCAGATTTTATGATCCCCAACACCAAGATCACAGAAAACACACATTTTTATAATTATTCACACAAAAATCACGATCACCAATTCCATATCATGTTTACCGTCATCTATCAACACTAATCACCAAGATCACCAAAAAATCTAAGATCATGCATCTCAAAACTACTATGATCACTGAAAACACTTATTTTTTAAACATTCGCACAAAAATAAGACATACACAAAAATACCACAACACTTCCACCAACATCTATAACATAACATGAGCACTATAACATATCACTATCACAAAAAAAAAAAATAATACACAGACACCCACATATTATACATTTCAATTGCAAATTTAAGACATGAGACATACACACCAAATCTAAGACATTCACCTCCAACTAAGACATACACATCACCCTTAAAACTTCCTTCCTTATTCATTCCGTATATCTCCTAGAGCTGTTTTAACCCCGACGGATCCATCACGACGTAGGAGCCAGAGTGTAGTAGGTGGTGTTGGAGTGGTGATGGTTCCTCTGGCTCCTACGTCGTGATGGATCCGTCGGGGTTAAAACAGCTCTAGGAGATATACGGAATGAATAAGGAAGGAAGTTTTAAGGGTGATGTGTATGTCTTAGTTGGAGGTGAATGTCTTAGATTTGGTGTGTATGTCTCATGTCTTAAATTTGCAATTGAAATGTATAATATGTGGGTGTCTGTGTATTATTTTTTTTTTGTGATAGTGATATGTTATAGTGCTCATGTTATGTTATAGATGTTGGTGGAAGTGTTGTGGTATTTTTGTGTATGTCTTATTTTTGTGCGAATGTTTAAAAAATAAGTGTTTTCAGTGATCATAGTAGTTTTGAGATGCATGATCTTAGATTTTTTGGTGATCTTGGTGATTAGTGTTGATAGATGACGGTAAACATGATATGGAATTGGTGATCGTGATTTTTGTGTGAATAATTATAAAAATGTGTGTTTTCTGTGATCTTGGTGTTGGGGATCATAAAATCTGGTAATCGTCTTGGATATAGTGTTCTTAGATAATGTAGGGTACAACAGGTTGAAACAAGGGGGGTTAGGTGTGATGTTACCAACCACCAAGTAACACAATGGGAGTGTGACGTCACTGGAGGTGAGCTCGTCGGTCCTGTGAGGTGAGACATCGTGTGTTGGTGGTAGTGAGGTGAGTGCGCTTAGATATTGTCAAATATGATTTTTTTTTTTTGTGTGTGTGTGTGTGAAATGTTTATAAAAATGATTGTTTTCTGTGATATTAGTGATTTTGAGGTAAGTGAACATGGGTGATTGTAGTTGGTGATTGTCTTATATTATGTGTGTGTACAAGATATGTTTTCAGTTGATGGTGATCATGTACTAAGTGTTTGCGTATTAGGTTTGTGTTCATGCTTTTTTTTTTTTTCATGCGCCAAATGGGGAGGGAGTTCTTGGTTATAGTGATTTGAGGGGATTTCTATAAAAAGGATGTTAGATGGTGATGTTAAACTTAGTTTCTGGTGATTTTGACGGTGATTGGTAGTATTCAGTGGTGATTTGGTAGTAATCAGTAGTGTTTTTTGGGAGTATTCGGAGGTGTTTGATGGTGTTTTTTTGAAGGTGTTCAAATGATGTGCAGAGCATTTTTTGAAGAAGATCAGTGGTGTTCAGAGTTGGTTCAAAGTTAGTCAGTGTGTTAGATATGGTAATGTCTCATGTCATAAGTGTATGAGTTAGTTTTTTTTTGTGCTAATGTTGTAAAGTCTGGAGAATGAGGGAGGAGTTTGGGGGGATGAGATGTAATTTAATGAAATGTGTAAGTGTAGATAAATTAGAGCTGTCAAATCTTATTTGGGAGTAATCAAAATGATATTTTGGAAGTGCTTCAGTGTTGTTTGGAAATGTTCAAAAGTGTTTATGTGAGTACTCAAATGCTTTATGAGAGTGTTCGAAGTAATCTTGGGGTTGTTCTGTAGTGAGATGATAAAGGTTGTGGATGAGAGATATTGAGAAAAGGGGGTCTCAAATGATGTATGAGAGTGTTTTGAAGGTGTTCAAAGTAAAGTGAGTAGGTTAGGATAAGTTAGGTTAGGTTATTTTAGGTTAGGTTAGGTTAGGTTAGGTTAGGATAAGTTAGGTTAGGTTAGGATAAGTTAGGTTAGGTTAGATTAGATTAGGATAAGTTAGGTTAGGTTCGTTATTTTAGGTTAGGTTAGGTTAGGATAGGTTAGGTTAGGATAAGTTAGGTTAGGTTAGCTTAGGATAAGTTAGGTTAGGTTAGGTTAGGTTAGGTTAGGATAGGTTAGGTTAGGTTAGGACAGGTTAGGATAGGTTAGGTTAGGTTAGGTTAGGTTCGGTAGGTTAGGTAAGGTTAGGTTAGGTTAAGTTAGGTAGTATTCGAGGTGTTTGATGGAGTTAGGTTAGGTTAGGATAGGTTAGGTTAGGTTAGGATAGAGGTGTTTGATGGAGTTAGGTTGGGTTAGGTTAGGTTAGGTTAGGTTAGGATAGAGGTGATTGATGGAGTTAGGTTAGGTTCGGTTAGGTGAGGTTAGGTTAGGTTAGGAATTAGGTTAGGTTAGGTTAGGTTAGGTTAGGATAGACAGTTGGTCTGGAAAGAGATGATTTTCTACCTTGGATGTTACCCGCATTTCATGGCGTCTGTCTGTCCTGAGTTGACGCAGGTGTTATGTTCTACCTTGGGTGTGAACCGCATTACCCAGTGGTGTTGGGGGGGGGGGAAGGGGTGACCCACAATGAGTCTCTCAGAGCGAGGAAAGTGTTTCTATTCGGAAATCGAGTAAATATTTCTACCATTGAGTGTGTTTACCAACAAGAAAATAATGTTCGATTTTACGATAAAGTTTTCAAAACTAATTTGGAAATATCCAAAAAAAAAAAAATGGAGTCGTTCAAAGTAATTCTGGAGTACTCTAATGTATTTTGGAAGTGTTCCAATATATTTTAGGTTAGGTTAGGATAGGTTCGGCTAGGTTAGGTTAGGTAAGGTTAAGATAGGTTAGGTTAGGTTAGGTTAGGTTAGGTTAGGATAAGTTAGGTTAGGTTAGGTTAGGTTAGGTTAGGTTAAGTTAGGTTAGGCTAGGTTAGGTTAGGTTAGGTTAGGTTAGGTTGGGTTAGGTTAAGTTAGGTTAGGTTAGGTTAGGCTAGGTTAGGTTATGTTAGGTAAGGTTAGGTTAGGGTAGGTTCGGTTAGGTTAGGTTAGGTTAGGTTAAGTTAGGTTAGGTTAGGCTAGGTTAGGTTAGGTTAGGATAAGTTAGGTAAGGTTAGGTTAGGTTAGGTTAGGCTAGGTTAGGATAAGTTAGGTTAGGTTAGGTTAGGTTAGGTTAGGTTAGGTTAGGTTAGGTTAGGATAAGTTAGGTTAGGTTAGGCTAGGTTAGGGATGTGTGTGTGTGTGTGTGTGTGTGTGTGTGTGTGTGTGTGTGTGTGTGTGTGTGTGTGGGATGTGGGTGTTGTGGGATGTGGGTGTTGTTGTCGAACTAGAGATACCGAAAAGACGTTATAAGTGGGTTGTTTTTGTGACTTTTTCTGATGTAGTGTGTCCCCTTATTAACTTTAATGAACTAAAAGGGTTAAAACGAGAAAAAAAAAATGGGAGGTGTGGGTGTTGTGACTTTCTGATGAAATTAGATAAAACGAGAAAAAATTGTGGGTGTTGTGGGTTGTGGGTGTTGTGGGATGTGGGTGTTGATCTTAGTTTATGGTGATTTTGGTGGTGTTTTGAGTGTATTCAGTGGTGTTTTAGTATTCAGTGGTGTATTTGGGAGTACTCAAATGGTGTTTTTGGAAGTGTTTCAGTGTTGTTTGGAAATGTTCAAAGGTGTTCAAAGGTGTTTTGAGTGTGTTCAAATGTTGTTTTTTTGAAGGTGATCAAGGGTGTTCAAGGGTGTTTTGAAGGTGTTCAAAGGTGTTTTGAGGTTATTCAAAGGTGTTTTGAGTGTGTTCAAATGATTATGAGAGTGTTTTGAATGTGTTCAAATGTGTTTTGAAGGTGTTCAAAGGTGTTTTTGAAGGTGTTGAAGGGTGTTTTGAGTGTGTTCAAGGGTGTTTGAAGGTGTTGAAGGGTGTTTTGATTGAATTCAGCGGTGTTTTAGTAGTAATCAGTGGTGTAATTGGGAGTACTCAAATAGTGTTTTGGAAATGTTCAAAGGTGTTTTTGAAGGTGTTCAAGAGTGTTTTGAAGGTGTTCAAGGGTGTTTGAAGGTGTTGAAGGGTGTTTTGATTGAATTCAGCGGTGTTTTAGTAGTATTCAGTGGTGTAATTGGGAGTACTCAAATTGTGTTTTTTGGAAGTGTTCAAAGGTGTTTTGAGTGTGTTCAAATGTTGTTTTTTTGAAGGTGATCAAGGGTGTTCAAGGGTGTTTTGAAGGTGTTCAAAGGTGTTTTGAGGTTATTCAAAGGTGTTTTGAGTGTGTTCAAATGTTTTGAGAGTGTTTTGAAGGTGTTCAAAGGTGTTCAAAGGTGTTTTGAAGGTGTTGAAGGGTGTTTTGATTGAATTCAGCGGTGTTTTAGTAGTATTCAGTGGTGTAATTGGGAGTACTCAAATTGTGTTTTTTTGGAAGTGTTTCAGTGT
This sequence comes from Cherax quadricarinatus, assembly GCF_038502225.1. Classification (NCBI taxonomy): domain Eukaryota; kingdom Metazoa; phylum Arthropoda; class Malacostraca; order Decapoda; family Parastacidae; genus Cherax; species Cherax quadricarinatus. Next base: position 15,593,837 of record NC_091349.1, read on the forward strand.
TGATTGGAAATGTTCAAAGGTGTTTTTGAAGGTATTCAAGAGTGTTTTGAAGGTGTTCAAGGGTGTTTGAAGGTGTTGAAGGGTGTTTTGATTGAATTCAGCGGTGTTTTAGTAGTAATCAGTGGTGTAATTGGGAGTACTCAAATAGTGTTTTTTTGGAAATGTTCAAAGGTGTTTTTGAAGGTGTTCAAGAGTGTTTTGAAGGTGTTCAAGGGTGTTTGAAGGTGTTGAAGGGTGTTTTGATTGAATTCAGCGGTGTTTTAGTAGTAATCAGTGGTGTAATTGGGAGTACTCAAATAGTGTTTTTGGAAATGTTCAAAGGTGTTCAAAGGTGTTTTGAAGGTGTTGAAGGGTGTTTTGATTGAATTCAGCGGTGTTTTAGTAGTATTCAGTGGTGTAATTGGGAGTACTCAAATTGTGTTTTTTGGAAGTGTTCAAAGGTGTTTTGAAGGTGTTCAAAGTGTTTTGAGGGTATTTGTGTTTTTTAGATTGAGTGGTGTATTTGGGAGTACTCAAATGGGTGTTTTTGTTTTGATTGAATTCAGGAAGGTGTAATTGGGAGTACTCAAATTGTGTTTTTTTTGGAAGTGTTCAAAGGTGTTTTGGAAGGTGTTCAAGAGTGTTTTGAAGGTGTTCAAGGGTGTTTGAAGGTGGTGTTTTGATTGAATTCAGCGGTGTTTTAGTAGTATCAGTGGTGTAATTGGGAGTACTCAAATAGTGTTTTTGGAAGTGTTCAAAGGTGTTTTTGGTGTTCAAGAGGTGTTTTGAAGGTGTTTTAGTAGTAATCAGTGGTGTAAAAGGTGTTTTGAAGGTCAGCGGTGTAGTTTCAGTGGTGTAAGGTGTTTTGATTTTGAGTGTATTCAGTGTTCAGTGGTGTATTTGGGAGTACTCAAATGGTGTTTTTGGAAGTGTTTCAGTGTTGTTTGGAAATGTTCAAAGGTGTTTTGAGTGTGTTCAAATGTTGTTTTTTTGAAGGTGATCAAGGGTGTTCAAGGGTGTTTTGAAGGTGTTCAAAGGTGTTTTGAGGTTATTCAAAGGTGTTTTGAAGGTGTTCAAGGGTGTTTATGTGAGTATTCAAAGGTGTTTTTTGAAGGTGTACAAATGATTATGAGAGTACTTATGAAGGTGTTCAAATGATGTGCAAGAGTACTTATGAAGGTGTTCTGGGAGTATTCAGAGGTGATTTTGGGGGTGTTCGAATGATGTTTTGGAGTATTTCAGTGTTGTTTGGAAATGTATAAAGGTATTTTTGTGAGTATTCAAATGATTTAAGAGAGTGTTTTGAAGGTGTTCAAAGTGAGGTGTGTGTGCGTATTAACTTCGTAATATGTAAAATTGTGACTAGTGAATTTATCGAAAAGTGGTTATAAGTGTTGTGGTGACTTTCTGATGTACTGTATCCCCTTATTAACTTTAATGAACTAAAAGGGTTAAAACGAGAAAAATTGGGGGTTATGAGTGAAAATTGTGAGGTGTTGGTTGGAGTGTGAGGGTTCGGGAGGGTGGGGAGGAGGTTACTTCGTGGGGGAGTGACCTGAGATGAAATAGTTAAAACGAGAAAAATGTCTAGACTTGTGTTGTAAAGAAATTGTTGGATTGTTGTGGGTATTAACGAAACAAAAATGTGAAATTATTTGGATTAACCTGGGTTAAGAGTGAAAATGTTTTCCCTATGATGTAGGTACTATATCCCCTTATTAACTTTAATGAACTAAAAGGGTCGTCATGATTCAGCCTGTGTGTGTGGGGGTCATCGCGTGACGTCACTGACCGTCGAGTAAACACATTAATGAGAGGAATACTGACGTCACACTTGTTTAGACCTGTAGTAAGAGAGAGCACCATGCCCCATAGGAGGAGTTCATTTGAATGCTTACCCCCAGAGGGGGGAATCCAAAAAACCTTGATCCAAGGAGATGGAGTCTTGGTATTATCGAGAAATTTTGGGGTGGGAGTGAAAGTGAGAGGGGTAATCCAAAAATTTGATCCAAGGAGATGGAGACTTTGATTTCGAGAAAAACTTGATCCGAGGAGATCATAAGAATTTCGAAACCCCCATAGGGG
>NC_091349.1:15603400-15663400 GCF_038502225.1 Cherax quadricarinatus
GAGGAAGCAGGCATGTTGGTGATAACGAATACTCCAACGAACATGTTGAGCTGAGAAAAAACTGGGCTGTAGTGATTCATATAGGAAGAACTTGGGAAGAGGTCGATCGCGTCTCACTAGTCTGGCAGCCTTGCTGTGAGCAGCAAGTGAAGATTCTCGTGGAGAGAAGAGAGTCAAATCCTGTTCAGTTTGCTTTTTTAATCATATTAATATAATTAGGAGGCTTGTGTGTGAAGAAGGAGGTGGGAAGGGAAGGAAGATGGTCAAGATGGGACACAAGATGGAGAGATAGGGTTAGGCAGGTGGAAGGAAAATAAAGTGGAAGTGAAGATAAGAGGGAGGTTTACCCATTATTTACCAGCTGAAGGTTCCATAGATCACCACCTCCAGCTGTCAGGTCGCAGACCAACCCTCCTGATTGTTGTCCTGACTAGTCAGGTTGTTGGTGCTTGTAGCACAGTCCTAATTAAAAAAAAAAAAAACTCTGGCTGATATGGCACAGTCATGAGTATTTTTTATTACTTCTGGAAGCCAGATATATAGCTTTAGCAATTTCCATTTTATTTGAAGAGGTGTTAACATATTTTTTACACTTTATACTTGGTATTTAACAGTGTACTACTACTTAATTTTTAAAGGGGTGGACCGGTAAGCCAACGGAAGGCCTCGGTCAGATGACCAAAAGCCAAGAGTGGCGGATGATCATATAACTAAGACCCGCCTTAGGAAACACTTGTTCTGTTTCCTAACAAAGCTTACCTAAACTAACCTAACAGTGGATTTAGTATTTAACAGTGTACGTCATGGGTAGTGTGTGCCGTCTACTGCGTCTCTCGCTTTTCTTAAGAGTAATTATAGTTGGCAGATTTAAAACTAGTCTTTCCAGCATCTTCAAAGTGTAAATTGTAATGATTCTTTCCTACCTGTATTCCTGGGAGCACCAAAAGAAATCTGAATAATTTAGGTCTTTGAAAGTGATGGATGTGGTCAGGAATGAAGGTGACGGCTAGAGAAGACATATGGTAAAAGTCATAAATTCTAATTTTAATGTACCTGTGGATGGGTTTGAGACTTTTTTAATTATACCTGAGGCTATTATTTTCTGGCTCCTTCCTGTTCAGCAAGGCTATTACTGCTGGCCTGAGATAAGCCTAAATACCCAAAACATTGCGGTCAGCTACTTCCTTTACATTTCTTCCATCTAATCATCTCTGCTTGCTTGAAAATGTTCAATGAAGCGATTGAGTCTGTAGCCGCGATATGGTGGTCCTGGGATAATGGCAGTCCATCACTCTACCACTGTGTAGTGAATTTATGCCAGACTACTACTGACTGCGGTGCAGTCGAAGAGCTGCTTAAACAATCTGCCATACCACGGCTCCGAGGATCCATCACTCCAATTAACACTGGTTTATAGCGAATATTCAAGACACTGATGGAAAAAAAAGAAAAAAACAGGGCTGATGAGCCTTGGGTTTATGGTACTTTCGTACTCTTCTCCAGTGGTGTTTATGGCACTCATGCCATTTATGGTAGCTAATTCTGCAGGGAATCTCTCCTCCATCTCCCTTTGGCTTTCTCTGGCAAATCGTAATGTTGTGCATACATTAGAGACCTGACTGTAAAGTACTTTCCATATGTAATTACGGAACATCTCTCCTAATCTACATATGTTTTAAGCAATCCCAGTAGCTGCCCAGATTGTTAGATCTATGAATACATTCTAACACCGTATCTCGCTTGCCTGGCGAAGTGATGTAATGTCCAATGTGGGAGAGTGAGTGAGCAGGTAAGAGGAGGTGGGAAGCTTGGGAGGAGATGCTGGAGATGATGATGGGAGAAGTGTCAGGAAAGGTGGATAGAAAGAACGTACTGAAAATGAGTAAAGGGCGAATACAACTCACAGATTTAAGAGCTTTGTTCAAAACTGATTCACTAGGAAATTTCTTATGTCTTTCATACATACTAAGAAAAAGATATTAGATAAACTGAAATGTTTTTTCGTATGAAAAATAAATACTGAAGAAAAATAAATCTTTGATAGCAAAATGACCAGGTAACGAAGTGCAGTAGAGTATTTAATATCGATAATGCCATTAGCAGAATCTCCAGAAGCGAAATTAACGTTGATGCGGTGGTGGGGTTGGAATTTCTCTTATTTAGCATAACTGGAGATATCTGCAAGGTCCTTCTACTACTGTTATATATGATATATACAAAGTGGGAACAAACAAAAGTTGGCTATGTTTCCCCTGCCACAGTCCATCACATGGCAAGAATTCCATACATAATATTGAAATATGTCAGCCTTAACTGGGAGACTTCATCAGAACAATGATGGGGAAGGTAATGGAGGAAGGTGGTAGGAAATGTTGTTGGGAAGTCAGGGAAAAGTGGAGGGGTGGTGAAGGTAAGGAAGTAGTGAAAGCTACAAAAGCATTCTGATTAAGAAGATCATTTAGCGCTTTTGACAATAAATGTTAAGTGAGTGTGACCAAAACTACCCTACAAAAACTAAGACAAGAACAAGAACAACCACATTAAGTTAAAATATGAAAAAAAAAATCATTAATGTCAAGTGACCCCCATAACAGCACAGCAAGACAGGGTAGGACGAAGAATAGACTGACAGTCCTACTCTTACCTGGAAAGGCACAATGCCACATACAAGCGCACCATTGTCCTCCAGTCCTTCCCTCCTAGTAAGGTGTGAGAGCACCTTTAAAGATAACTAGTGACCACAGAGCATCCATTTTGAGCTTCATCAGATGGAAGGTCCATGTTTGTGACCGGCCAAGGACCACTCCCAGGTTCGTCACCTTATCTTTTTAGGAAAGGACCACACCATGAGGCAGCACATGGGAAGCAGGGCGCCTAGCCTGAGACAGGATAAAAGGAACAGCAACCCACTCAGCTATACTGTCCACTGTCACCTACAGCGGTACACTAGGTAGTACACTGCTTAGTCAAGGCAGTCTTGACTATCAGAAATAATACGGACCACACAATCATTGTCTTATGAATATATGATGCTCAAAATACTGCCCAGTGAGACTTTCCTTTCTAGGGAAAACTCAAAGACTAGCATGAGCCAACCTCACCGTAAACGACCAGTCACTTAAAATAAGTAGCTCTCTTGTCCTAGAAACTGGAGAGGATAAAGAACGCCAAACCTCCATATATCTTAAGATTTTTATACAAGAGTAAAAAAAATTAAGCTACTTGGCGAAATCTTCCTATATTTTACCCATCAGGCTGAGCAAAGACTTTATTGTTAACCTGATCTTGTGGAGATAAACAGGATTTAGAAGATGCTGCCGTTGATCATTGTGTACCAGACCAAAGGAGCGTTCAACATGCTTTTCATTAGTTTACATATGCAACTCATCAAAGAGATTGGCTGGTAGTTCACAGTTTACACTGCTCGGCTTGTGGATAACCTGAACAACAGACTGATACTGTTAGTAATCCGACAAATGCCAAGTGAGCCAGGAAGCAAGTGCCACAACCTTACGTAGAGGTGCGTAGCCATAGAGGAAATGCCGACAAGGCCTCGGACATTTTCTTCATGTCAAAGTATAAGACATTCTGGGGTTCCTGTAATGACCAAGGAATTCCTCATCCTCCTAGCTGGAAAATCAGTACTGTTGCTTCTGATTTTTGAAAAGAATAAGCTTGTAGCATCGTCGGTAACAACTGTCTTCGATGAGTCGTCGACATCCGCCCACGTTGGCACAGAGAGTATATCTCGAATATCTTTTAAAATTTATTCCAAATTCATCCAGTGGATTTGCTGGAGTTCACTCCTATTACATACATCCACTGAGTCTCTATGAACACCAACACCCAGCTTATTAACAAGCGAACAATTGTCCAGTATGCAAAGATAGGCCATGCACACACTCCGGTATTGCTTATCACAGTCCATGTTCCACATAAAACTTGTGGAATGAACCACTAAGCTACCCTCACGGCAACATCTGCAAAATGGTCATAAGTATCCTGAACATAATTGAAATCTGCCGGGACACATATGACCTTCGCACGTTTCTCAGGCAGTAGCTAGTTTTGCTGCCTTCAACATACTGAAGAGAAGAACCACGTTACGTTACCAGAAAGAACATTATGTAAGATCGGCTTTTGGGTGAAACACGAGAGAAAGAAGAGAAGCCAGGTGGTACACAACTGTGATGGATGGTAGCATGAATACATATACTTCCATCCTCCCATTGGGCACTAGGCCAGGTGGGAAAAATGATAGAATCAAGAGATCTAAAATCACAGCCCTGTGATAACCTGGCATCCTCAAGCTTAGTTTCTTGTAAACAGAAACCTGCAGTCTCTGCTCGCAGAACAGAGTACATAACTGTTTTTAATGAGGATAGATGCTCCGATAGTTCCACAGGACGACACAGCAAAGAGCAGCTAGGACCCTAGCTGCTCTATCTTCCCAGAGGCATCCACCATGAGGCCTTTTGTCAAGCAGTTATTATGGTTAATCGTCGCCATCTAGCCATTAAGGACAAGCAGTCTCATGTTTTGGGTCTCTGGATTACCCCTTTTCTTTCAGGAAACTCTCAAGCCTCCAGGAAACAATTCCAGTTCTCTGTAAGAATCCACAGATTTCTCATCCAGAAGGAATGTGCCAGGCAGACACTTTGAAAGAGCGCCTCATCTGCACTTTAACTTAGGAAATGAATCAGGCAAGTGCTTCTGTGAGAAGGCATCGATCTTGCTGAATTCGTGCTTTTTTCTTGAGACAGAGCTAGATAGGACCTCCCTTAGGCACACATGTGTAGGACTTGGAGGCATTAAATTTTTCCCGATATATTTCATAAGTAGAATTTTTCCTTACATTTAACTGCATGGTGGACAAATTTTGCCCATACAAACAATGGTCAGGAAATCTAGTGTCCCTTAAACCAAGATCAATTAAGATATTAAGACCAACTAATTAAGATATTATGCAGGGAAAGCGTGATTGTCTCTTTCCTGTAAAGGTTGCTGGCCAAGAATGGAGCTTTCATTTTTACCATAATTAAAATTAGCAATTTGTCGAATGCTTTGTCTGGGGATGTGTCAACAATATCTCTCGAGCTGATTTTTGAAAACAATGAGGTTATAGCTTTCTGTGAGGTATACTGCCACATAGCTTTGTATGTGTTCCTAATGGAACTTCTTCTCAGTCACGCATATCCGATTCTCTATGGCATTTACGACGACGTTGACAAAGGCATTAGCCTTCCATTTTTGAATTGTCAAAAAAAGTAACGCATTTCTGCATGATCAAAATAACGGTCCCATCTCTTATAGACACTGGGGGCAACCATAGCACTGCAGTCAGCATGGAAGCACCTGGCAGACTCCATTCAACTTCCTAAAGAACAAAAGTTTACTAATGGAAACAAAAGCTTTGCCATCAAAAAACAAGAAGGGCTGCTGGTTGTTTCTCTCGACCAACCAGGAGAGGAGGAAAAACAGTTAAGAACGAATGAGAGACTTATATTTTTACCACGGTAGCGCAAAAGCATATGGATACAAAATAAACCCGGAAACTAGACCCCCAAAAGAGTTAACAGGAGAACATTTAGATACATATCTACATATCTGTTGCAAGCAAATTTAGAAGAGTTGCTTAATATGTCTGGTATCTTACTTTCATCAATAAACTACCTTGATATCACATAGATTGTTATGCTGTCTACCTCTACGTTCCTCAATAAGTGAACATTTGAGCACATAGTGTTCAAGACAGCTGGCCACTCTGTATTTAGTTTTATCATAGGTGTCCAACAAACTGATAATAATCAAACTAAATGCAAAATATACGGTCACCTTCTTGAACACCATGTGTGTCATTGTTTACTTATTGAGGAATAAGGTCATAGTTTAATGATATACGTATGTGGAGTGTCAAGGAATTTTATTAATGAAAATAATACAGACATTAAGCCAATATCCTAAATTCTCTCGCAACAGATAAGAAAATGCTACAAATAACCCACACACAGGAGAAGCTTATGGCGACGTTTCGGTCCGAAATGGACCGAAACGTCGTCATAAGCTCCTGTCTCCGGGTAATTTGTGTATTGTTCCAGTCACGGTATTGTGCCTTTTTGTTCTCTAAGAGAATTCCAGATATAAATCCAGATGTAGTCGAGGGTGGTAGGGAAATGTAGCTTTTTTTTCTTAAGCAAAACTGGATACATCAGCAATGTATTGCTACCTTATTCTACATGATGGAAAAATAAACACAAATGCCGTAATTAATAATGTTTGTAAAATTTTCCGACTGTATGTTAGGTAAAAGGTCAAATGCAACTAATGTGACGCTTTATTGTGGCAACGTTTTGCTCTCCTGGAGCTTTGTCAAGCCTTCTCGAACAATACATGGATGCAGAGGGTATGTATAGGTCTAGAGTGAGTTGCAAAGCGTCATAATCGTTGTAGGTAGTAGTGATAGTAGTAGTAGTAGTAGTAGTAGTAGTAGTAGTAGTAGTAGTAGTAGTAGTAGTAGTAGTAGTAGTAGTAGTATTTGTGGTAGTAGTGGTAATAGTAGTAGTAGTAACGAAGCTGCGTTTATTCTGTTTGTGTCTCTGTATGGTTTGTAACGGCTTGACAAAACTCCTGGAGAACGAAACGTTCCCTCACTAAAATGTCGCATTAGTTGCACTTGTGTCCTATAACCCAACAAATGCCGTATGCGATCCTAGAGGAAAAAAACGCTAGCAATATTTCACTGTCAAATTCCATCTTTCAGCCTGAGCTGAGAGACTTCAGGAGGGCAAAAGAACATCGTCCAGCAGCTACGGGGAGCTTCAGAGGTTTCGTTCCAGCCGAGTTACTGGTACTTGGGAATTACACTGTCTCTGGATAGATGGTGGTGGAAGATAGTGGTGGGGCTGATTGTGAGGGAGGGGGGTATTGGTGGGAAATCGTTTAGGGGGAGAGGTGGCTGGGGTTGGTAATTGGGGAACGGTGATTAGGGAAGATAGTGAGGGAAGGTAATGAAGCCGATTTTGTAGAATAAGGGAAGTGGCAAAGGTGTTTACAAGAACATTACTGTTTACGAGTGAAGGAAAGAAGGGAATAAGGAGAGAAAGGGGAATGTGATGAAAGGAGATATAAAACGAAGAGATGGATAAAGGTTAGAGAGAAGGATAAGAATTGGGACAGAGGACAATAGGGGCTGAGGGAAGTAAGTGATGAAGTGGGAAAGGAGGACGGTGGCTTAAAAGGGTAGGACAAAATGGAGGGGAAGGGGAGAGGGAGAGGAATATGGAAAGGTAATTGAGTGAGGGTGTGGAGACGGGAGGGAAGGCCTCCGCCCTCTGCCTGGCTCCTCTCATTAGCATCTTAAGGACCTAGTTGTTGTGATGATGTTATCTTACACACACACACACACACACACACACACACACACACACACACACACACACACACACAAATACCCCAACAGAAATAAGTCACTTGCCTGGCTGTTTTGGGTTATCTTAGGTAATTTACACTTTGTATGATAATTGTGCTTATGTGTAATTGTGCCTAAATAAACTTAAAGACACATATACTCACACACACACACACACACACACACACACACACACACACACACACACACATTTTTAACCCTAACTACGCTCTTATTTTATATATTATTACTAGGGCATTTTTACTTTGACATTTTTATGAATAATAACGTATAATTTATTAACATATAAAGTAGAGTACCACGACCTTTCATTTATATTTTTTTTACCCACGAATTATGAATTAATAAACGCTCTCTACTCCAAGCTAATTAATTATGAACAATATTATACGATAAAGCCAGAAGCCAAGATGAAATTTATAGCTTAAGCTTTAGAAATTTATGAATGTTGTACATATTAATTATTACTCAGCTTTATCAATTATTATCAAAATTGTGTGCCATGTCATCATAATATTCTAAATACGATGCTTTTCCCATGCATAATTTGTTAAAATTCAATTAACTGGTCAGAAGAGGGATAATTAGCTCAATAATAGCCTCCCCGGAGGACTCCCTGGGTGAAATTACAAAAGGAAATGCATTAAAGTTTATGTTACTCGCAGCCGTCTTGTGTGTCGGCTGGTTCAGCCACACGCCGATGAACCTAACTTAGGAAGTAGTGTATGAATGTTCTTACGTGTGAACTGGCTATTATCTTTCGCACGACACGGGAGTTGAAAGGGACAAAAACAAATTAGTTACGTGTTGATCGTTAATGTAAAATGCCTTTGTCTGGGTTTCTGCAAGAGCAAAGAGAAGCAATGGTAGCTGAAGTAGCAGTAGTAGCTGTAGTAGCTGTAGTGGCTGTAGTAACATGAGGAACAGCAGCAGAAGTAGCAACAATAGCAGCGACAGTAACAGTAGTTGCAATAATAGCAAAGGTAGTGACTGTAATAGCAGCAGTTTCAACAACAGCAGAAGCAGCTACAAAAGTAAAAACAGCAGCAGAAGCTACAGCAACAGTATGAGCATCATTATCCACAAAATTAGCAGCAGCAGGAGCAGCAGTTGTAGCTGCAGCAACAGTGGGTGCAGATGCAGCAACAACAACAGGCTGCATCAGAAACAGGAGCAGCATGATACCAGCAGCAACAACAGCATCGTAAGTAGAAGCAGCAGCAGAATCAATAGTAAAAGCAGCATTGAGAACAGCAACGGCAGCAGCAGAATCAGTAGTGACAGCAGGAGTGAGAGCAGAGGCAGCAGAAGTAGCGTAATAAGAAAGCCACTTGGAAGAACTTATCCAGGCTTGTCAGAGTGGAGGTTGACCGCTCACTTTATGACCACTGGATGTTATTGTTTTTTTCTGGCCAGGTGAGAGGGTGTTAGGCCTGGCTTGTATATTGCGAGTTGCCTCTTATAGCGTTGGGTTACTAGTCTCCCGTAACCCTTGTTTCACTCGAGTTGGTTTTCTGTAAAAAGTTGCATTGTGGTCACAGTGGTGCCTAAGCTAACCTTCCTATGGTGTGTAAGTTGGACGAATCTTGTCGTAGCCAGTTGGTCCAGTGGCTAGTGCGTCGGTTTGGAGTTTGACTAGAAATATAAACACATATGCAGTATAATATGATCCTTTATTGACAACGTTTCGCCCATACAGTGGGCTTTTTCAAGTTTTGTGATTCTTTGATCGCGGGTTCTAACCCCACCCGTGGTATGATTTGTTAGCAGCCCTGTTATTACGATTTCGTGAATCAATAGGCTTCCATGTCGTGAGGTAGATTGCTATGGTGACCATTTCTGCGATAGACCAAGGGTTGAGAGTGACATGCTGGGTATGTGACGTATGTTTTACCTACGTAACTGGTAGCTTCGTGGTCATCCCAGCCGTTTTTTTTAAACGTTTGCCAGGAAACGCGTACACTCGAGATATTACCATAAGCCCCGCACTCCCACGTGTCAGTTACCCGTTCTTCTGGAGATAACAGGTATAAAATGCCGATTTGGTCATTTTAAGTGTGAAATTGTTAATTTCGTTAACGGCTTCAATATGTAACGAACAAAAATGCACAATATCGTAAATGGAATAATACACAAATAATCGGGACATTTGAGAGAGAAACTTACGCCGACATTTCGGTCCAAGTCGGACCGAAGTGTCATCTCTTCAATATGCAATAGCTGATGCATTTTAGGGCCAGGAAAATACCCACTAAGTTTTATTAGCGTTCAGGTAAATTTGCTCATATAGTAAAATAGTTAAAAAATTGGAAACTTTGGAGTCTGTGGTCAGTGAAAAATGACTCAGCTGATCGGCTTCAAATTTTCACCACTGCAGTTATTTCCCCAACGCAAAATTCTTGCTATTATTGGCTAGCCAAAATCCCAATTTACCAATTTTACTGAATAAATTTGTGATATATCCACTTATTTAATTAAAATAAGCTTCTGACCAGCAACAAAATATTAATAACGTATCGTTTAAGACAGACGATAACTGCAGTAATCTTTCATGCATCGATGTACAGGGAAGAGCCTCGGGTTATGCAGTTCCGGAATATCGTTCGTGGGTCGCCCAGAGACCAAAATACATTAGTTAGCATAAGAGTTATTTGGATAACCCAAGAATTCAATGGCTCATCAAGGACTGTGTGTCATATTTCCATTGTAGTTCTTTATTCTTGTCCTCCAGGATGTAACCCACACCGATCAACACCCAGGTACCTGCTTACTGCTAGGTGAACAGGGGCAGCAGGTGCAAGGAAACATGCCCAAGATTCAACCCGTGCCGGGGATTGAACCATGGACACTTAGTATATGAGGCGCATGTGTTGCCCACCCAGTAAAGCTAACTCCCCTCCCCAGAGAGAAATAAAGTGGACAGCTTCTACACAGTTCCTCCAACGAAGTGATGCTCAAGACTGAAATATTGACCAGGTCAGTGAATAAGTATATATAAAGAATAAAAAGGCACAATACAGTGACTGGAACAATACACAAATAACCCGATTAGGAGAAAGAAGCTTATATCGAGGTAGGAAAAAAATCAGACATTCAAAAGCTGCGACGGACACAAAGTGAGGGTAAAATGCGAACTGCCATGAAGGAACTTTATTACACACAAGTGTTTACTCTCATTTGATGTTTTATTCGCAAAGATTTACTGTAAATATTTAGTTTAGAATGAGTTTGATGCAGTTTGTCAAGCGGGAAATGTTTACTCAAAGAAATTATTGCTATTGTGAAGTGCATTGTTAACATTATTTTGTTTCAGTGTATGTGATTAATAACGTATTTAGGTAACGTAAGCTGGTAACACCATAATTGTGTAGTATACTATATGTGATTGACATTTTCGTTGCTATGTGGGATACGTTTTTCCTTAGGATTAAATATTAGAGAGTCAGTAAGAACTGGTTCACCTGCTGGTACTGAGCTTTTGTTATAGTGTAGAGGGGACAGGTTATCAGGGAAAACCCTGGTGAACAGTATGTGGCTGGGACAGCAAACAGGATGAACAGGAGAGCAGAAACGTATTCTTATAGGCCTAGGCAAGAGTGATAGAGGCTGGGGGGAACCTGTGGTGTCAAATGAAAAAGGATTGTATGCAGACATCGCAGTGCTCCACCGGGAATACGGGTTAGGATAGTCCTTGCTGGATAATACAACGTTACTATAATTTTTAAAAAAGTGTAAGGGTAAGCCAGGGAAAGGCCTCGGTCAGATGACCAAAAAGCTCCAGCTACCGGTCATGACATGACTAAGACCCGCATCAAGAAACACTTGTCCTGTTTCCTGCCGAAACTTACCTAACCTAAGGGAATAAGTGACAGGACTCGCGTGAAGTTAGCACTTATTGACCAAACTTGCAAGGAAGTTAATATGCAACGAGGCCAGGATTGATAAGATGTTCCTAATACGTACAAAGAGGCTGTAGCCCGGTGGAGCATCTTGCAGAAAAACTGACATAGAAGTGTGTTGACCATCATCGTAATAAACAAAGAACACTCTCAGAGTTTTTCGAGCGACTATGATATAAACGTTTAGAGAGGCTTCAAACTTTTCTACTAACAAACCTATGATCATTGAGAGAAACTTAGAATTTCCCGACTATCTCTCGCATAATCCCTGAGAGAAGCTTAGAATTTTCCGATAATCAGTCGAATGATCCCTGAGAGAAGCTTAGAATTTTCCGATAATCAGTCGAATGATCCCTGAGAGAAGCTTAGAACTTTCCGATAATCAGTCGAATGATCCCTGAGAGAAGCTTAAAACTTTCCGATAATCAGTCGAATGATCCCTGAGAGAAGCTTAAAACTTTCCGATAATCAGTCGAATGATCCCTGAGAGAAGCTTAGAACTTTCCGATAATCAGTCGAATGATCCCTGAGAGAAGCTTAGAACTTTCCGATAATCAGTCGAATGATCCCTGAGAGAAGCTTAAAACTTTCCGATAATCAGTCGAATGATCCCTGAGAGAAGCTTAAAACTTTCCGATAATCAGTCGAATGATCCCTGAGAGAAGCTTAAAATTTTCCGATAATCAGTCGAATGATCCCTGAGAGAAGCTTAAAACTTTCCGATAATCAGTCGAATGATCCCTGAGAGAAGCTTAGAACTTTCCGATAATCAGTCGAATGATCCCTGAGAGAAGCTTAAAACTTTCCGATAATCAGTCGAATGATCCCTGAGAGAACCTTAAAACTTTCCGATAATCAGTCGAATGATCCCTGAGAGAAGCTTAAAACTTTCCGATAATCAGTCGAATGATCCCTGAGAGAAGCTTAAAACTTTCCGATAATCAGTCGAATGATCCCTGAGAGAAGCTTAAAACTTTCCGATAATCAGTTGAATGATCCCTTAGAGAAGCTTAGAACTTTCCGATAATCAGTCAAATGATCCCTGAGAGAAGCTTAGAACTTTCCGATAATCAGTCGAATGATCCCTGAGAGAAGCTTAAAACTTTCCGATAATCAGTCGAATGATCCCTGAGAGAAGCTTAAAACTTTCCGATAATCAGTCGAATGATCCCTGAGAGAAGCTTAGAACTTTCCGATAATCAGTCGAATGATCCCTGAGAGAAGCTTAAAACTTTCCGATATCAGTCGAATGATCCCTGAGAGAAGCTTAAAACTTTCCGATAATCAGTCGAATGATCCCTGAGAGAAGCTTAAAACTTTCCAATAATCAGTCGAATGATCCCTGAGAGAAGCTTAGAACTTTCCGATAATCAGTCGAATGATCCCTGAGAGAAGCTTAGAACTTTCCGATAATCAGTCGAATGATCCCTGAGAGAAGCTTAAAACTTTCCGATAATCAGTCGAATGATCCCTGAGAGAAGCTTAAAACTTTCCAATAATCAGTCGAATGATCCCTGAGAGAAGCTTAAAACTTTCCGATAATCAGTCGAATGATCCCTGAGAGAAGCTTAAAACTTTCCGATAATCAGTCGAATGATCCCTGAGAGAAGCTTAAAACTTTCCGATAATCAGTCGAATGATCCCTGAGAGAAGCTTAAAACTTTCCGATAATCAGTCGAATGATCCCTTAGAGAAGCTTAGAACTTTCCGATAATCAGTCGAATGATCCCTGAGAGAAGCTTAGAACTTTCCGATAATCAGTCGAATGATCCCTGAGAGAAGCTTAAAACTTTCCGATAATCAGTCGAATGATCCCTGAGAGAAGCTTAAAACTTTCCGATAATCAGTCGAATGATCCCTGAGAGAAGCTTAGAACTTTCCGATAATCAGTCGAATCATCCCTGAGAGAAGCTTAAAACTTTCCGATATCAGTCGAATGATCCCTGAGAGAATCTTAAAACTTTCCGATAATCAGTCGAATGATCCCTGAGAGAAGCTTAAAACTTTCCGATAATCAGTCGAATGATCCCTGAGAGAAGCTTAGAACTTTCCGATAATCAGTCGAATGATCCCTGAGAGAAGCTTAAAACTTTCCTATACTCAGTCGAATGATCCCTGAGAGAAGCTTAGAACTTTCCGATAATCAGTCGAATGATCCCTGAGAGAAGCTTAAAACTTTCCGATAATCAGTCGAATGATCCCTGAGAGAAGCTTAAAACTTTCCGATAATCAGTCGAATGATCCCTGAGAGAAGCTTAGAACTTTCCGATAATCAGTCGAATGATCCCTGAGAGAAGCTTAGAACTTTCCGATAATCAGTCGAATGATCCCTGAGAGAAGCTTAAAACTTTCCGATAATCAGTCGAATGATCCCTGAGAGAAGCTTAAAACTTTCCGATAATCAGTCGAATGATCCCTGAGAGAAGCTTAAAACTTTCCGATAATCAGTCGAATGATCCCTGAGAGAAGCTTAAAACTTTCCGATAATCAGTCGAATGATCCCTGAGAGAAGCTTAAAAGTTTCCGATAATCAGTCGAATGATCCCTGAGAGAAGCTTAAAACTTTCCGATAATCAGTCGAATGATCCCTGAGAGAAGCTTAAAACTTTCCGATAATCAGTCGAATGATCCCTGAGAGAAGCTTAGAACTTTCCGATAATCAGTCGAATGATCCCTGAGAGAAGCTTAGAACTTTCCGATAATCAGTCGAATGATCCCTGAGAGAAGCTTAAAACTTTCCGATAATCAGTCGAATGATCCCTGAGAGAAGCTTAAAACTTTCCGATAATCAGTCGAATGATCCCTGAGAGAAGCTTAAAACTTTCCGATAATCAGTCGAATGATCCCTGAGAGAAGCTTAAAACTTTCCGATAATCAGTCGAATGATCCCTGAGAGAAGCTTAAAACTTTCCGATAATCAGTCGAATGATCCCTTAGAGAAGCTTAGAACTTTCCGATAATCAGTCGAATGATCCCTGAGAGAAGCTTAGAACTTTCCGATAATCAGTCGAATGATCCCTGAGAGAAGCTTAAAACTTTCCGATAATCAGTCGAATGATCCCTGAGAGAAGCTTAAAACTTTCCGATAATCAGTCGAATGATCCCTGAGAGAAGCTTAGAACTTTCCGATAATCAGTCGAATGATCCCTGAGAGAAGCTTAAAACTTTCCGATATCAGTCGAATGATCCCTGAGAGAAGCTTAAAACTTTCCGATAATCAGTCGTATGATCCCTGAGAGAAGCTTAGAACTTTCCGATAATCAGTCGAATGATCCCTGAGAGAAGCTTAAAACTTTCCTATAATCAGTCGAATGATCCCTGAGAGAAGCTTAGAACTTTCCGATAATCAGTCGAATGATCCCTGAGAGAAGCTTAGAACTTTCCGATAATCAGTCGAATGATCCCTGAGAGAAGCTTAAAACTTTCCGATAATCAGTCGAATGATCCCTGAGAGAACCTTAAAACTTTCCGATAATCAGTCGAATGATCCCTGAGAGAAGCTTAAAACTTTCCGATAATCAGTCGAATGATCCCTGAGAGAAGCTTAGAACTTTCCGATAATCAGTCGAATGATCCCTGAGAGAAGCTTAAAACTTTCTGATATCAGTCGAATGATCCCTGAGAGAATCTTAAAACTTTCCGATAATCAGTCGAATGATCCCTGAGAGAAGCTTAAAACTTTCCGATAATCAGTCGAATGATCCCTGAGAGAAGCTTAGAACTTTCCGATAATCAGTCGAATGATCCCTGAGAGAAGCTTAAAACTTTCCTATACTCAGTCGAATGATCCCTGAGAGAAGCTTAGAACTTTCCGATAATCAGTCGAATGATCCCTGAGAGAAGCTTAAAACTTTCCGATAATCAGTCGAATGATCCCTGAGAGAAGCTTAAAACTTTCCGATAATCAGTCGAATGATCCCTGAGAGAAGCTTAGAACTTTCCGATAATCAGTCGAATGATCCCTGAGAGAAGCTTAGAACTTTCCGATAATCAGTCGAATGATCCCTGAGAGAAGCTTAAAACTTTCCGATAATCAGTCGAATGATCCCTGAGAGAAGCTTAAAACTTTCCGATAATCAGTCGAATGATCCCTGAGAGAAGCTTAAAACTTTCCGATAATCAGTCGAATGATCCCTGAGAGAAGCTTAAAACTTTCCGATAATCAGTCGAATGATCCCTGAGAGAAGCTTAAAACTTTCCGATAATCAGTCGAATGATCCCTGAGAGAAGCTTAAAACTTTCCGATAATCAGTCGAATGATCCCTGAGAGAAGCTTAGAACTTTCCGATAATCAGTCGAATGATCCCTGAGAGAAGCTTAGAACTTTCCGATAATCAGTCGAATGATCCCTGAGAGAAGCTTAAAACTTTCCGATAATCAGTCGAATGATCCCTGAGAGAACCTTAAAACTTTCCGATAATCAGTCGAATGATCCCTGAGAGAAGCTTAAAACTTTCCGATAATCAGTCGAATGATCCCTGAGAGAAGCTTAATACTTTCCGATAATCAGTCGAATGATCCCTGAGAGAAGCTTAAAACTTTCCGATAATCAGTCGAATGATCCCTTAGAGAAGCTTAGAACTTTCCGATAATCAGTCGAATGATCCCTGAGAGAAGCTTAGAACTTTCCGATAATCAGTCGAATGATCCCTGAGAGAAGCTTAAAACTTTCCGATAATCAGTCGAATGATCCCTGAGAGAAGCTTAGAACTTTCCGATAATCAGTCGAATGATCCCTGAGAGAAGCTTAAAACTTTCCGATATCAGTCGAGTGATCCCTGAGAGAAGCTTAAAACTTTCCGATAATCAGTCGAATGATCCCTGAGAGAAGCTTAAAACTTTCCGATAATCAGTCGAATGATCCCTGAGAGAAGCTTAAAACTTTCCGATAATCAGTCGTATGATCCCTGAGAGAAGCTTAGAACTTTCCGATAATCAGTCGAATGATCCCTGAGAGAAGCTTAAAACTTTCCTATAATCAGTCGAATGATCCCTGAGAGAAGCTTAGAACTTTCCGATAATCAGTCGAATGATCCCTGAGAGAAGCTTTGAGCTGTTTGACAGTCATCGTATCAAGGAGGATTGATGAAGTTATATTCAATACTTACAATGTAAAATAAAAAAATTCTTTATTTTGATCATAGATGATCACTGCCATCACTGCCACCTTAGATGATCACTGCCATCACTGCCACCTTCGATGATCACTGCCATCACTGCCACCTTAGATGATCACTGCCATCACTGCCACCTTAGATAATCACTGCCATCACTGCCACCTTAGATGATCACTGCCATCACTGTCACTTTCGATGATCACTGCCATCACTGCCACCTTAGATGATCACTGCCATCACTGCCACCTTATATGATCACTGCCATCACTGCCACCTTAGATGATCACTGCCATCACTACCACCTTAGATGATCACTGCCATCACTGCCACCTTAGATGATCACTGCCATCACTGCCACCTTAGATGATCACTGCCATCACTACCACCTTAGATGATCACTGCCATCACTGCCACCTTAGATGATCACTGCCACCACTGGTACCATAGATGATCACTGTCATCACTGCCACCTTAGATGATCATTGCCATCACTGCCACCTTAGATGATCACTGCCATCACTACCACCTTAGATGATCATTGCCATCACTGCCACCTTAGATGATCACTGCCATCACTGCTACCTTAGATGATCACTGCCATCACTGCCACCTTAGGTGATCACTGCCCTCACTGCCACCTTAGATGATCACTGCCATCACTACCACCTTAGATGATCACTGCCATCACTGCCACCTTAGATGATCACTGCCATCACTGCCACCTTAGATGATCACTGCCATCACTGCCACCTTAGATGATCACTATCACTGCCATCACTGCCACCTTAGATGATCACTGCCATCACTACCACCTTAGATGATCACTGCCACCTTAGATGATCACTGCCATCACTGCCACCTTAGATGATCACTGCCACCTTAGATGATCACTGCCATCACTGCCACCTTAGATGATCACTGCCATCACTGCCACCTTAGATGATCACTGCCATCACTGCCACCTTAGATGATCACTGCCATCACTGCCACCTTAGATGATCACTGCCATCACTGCCACCTTAGATGACCACTGCCATCACTGCCACCTTAGATGATCACTGCCATCACTGCCACCTTAGATGATCACTGCCACCACTGGTACCATAGATGATCACTGCCATCACTGCCACCATAGATGATCACTGCCACTACAGATGATTACTGACATCACTGCCACCATAGATGATTACTGCCATCACTCTCAGCATAGATGATTACTGCCATCACTGTCACCACAGATCATTGCCACCGCTGCCACCATAGATGGTTACTGCCACCATACATCACTACCATACATCACTGCCACCATACATTATGCCACCATACATCACCACCATACGTTATGCCACCATGCATCACTGCCACCATAGATAATCACTGCCATCATTGCCACCATACATCATCACTGCCACCGTACATCATCACTGCCACCATAGATCACTCCTCCAGTGTCATCAGGTTTTGTTTCCTTAACCTCTTCTCATCAGCTCCAGGACTAGTCTTGTTGCGAACCTCTGCACTTTCTTTAACTTCTTGATATGTTTGAAGAGGTGTGGGTTCCATACTGGTGCTGCATACTCCAATATGTGCCTAATGTACATGGTATACAGTGTCGTGAATGATTCCTTATGTAGATGTCGAAAAGCTGTTCTTAGATGTGCCAGACGAGCATTTACTGCAACAGTTGGTTGATGTGCGCCTCATGGGTTATGCTCGGTGTATTGCCCCGTTGAATTTGTAGCCTTTGTCCTCCGAGCCTGTACACCATCTGCGGTCCTCTTTGTCCTTCCCCAAACATCATAACTTTGCACTTGATGGGGTTAAACTCCAGGAACTATTTGTCAGACAAGGCTTGCAGCCTGTACACATCCCTTTGTAGTCTTTCCTGGTCACCGTCCGCTTGTATTCTGCTCATTAGTTTCACGTCTTCTGCCAACAGGGATACCTCTGAGTGTGTGTGTGTGTGTGTGTGTGTGTGTGTGTGTGTACCCACCTAATTGTGGTTGCACCTGTCTTTTTCATTATTGATGGATGTTCTTTTGTTTGCCAGCTTTGTGGATGCTGTTGACGTCATACGTTTCGTCTGTTAATCATGCCTAGATTCTTTTTCTTGTTCGATGTTCGCAATTTCCTTCCTCGCAGTCTATTCTCTGTCTGAGGTGTTTTCGTTGCCTCCGGAATATTTACGACTTTGGAATTTTTAGGGTTGATATGCAGTAGCCGTCTTTCTGACCATTCTTTCAGTCTATCCAAGTCCTCCAGCAACTCTGTCTTCTCCTATTCGTATTTTTCTCATTAACAAGAAATACAGGGTTAAATCCCTTCAGGTAAGTAACTATCATATATCAGAGAAAAAATGCATGTCTAATGTTGATTCTCAGGGGACCCACTCATTGTCCTTGTCCAACTTGATTCTTCTTCCAGCACTGCGCCCTGGGTACAACGTTAAGTAATTAATAGTAACCTGCTCGTGTTCATGCCCATCACGAGGACGTGGACTTGTGTTAGTGCTCGGGCAATGGGAAAAAAAAACACTTATATGCAGTTAAGAACATTTATAAATGCCTTGAACTGTACACAAGCGTCCATTTCCAGAGTTTCCAGTATCAAAAGACCATTTACAACCAATGCCCAGGCCATGCTGGGGTCCAGATAATGAACAAACAAATGTTAAGGAAAAGCCTGATGTATGGAACGCCCTGTCTCATAATGACCTCTTAAGCTATTCAGTTTGTCCAAGGGCACTAATGGGTACGGTGGGCTGTGCAGACAAGCATCAAACTGTACAGGATTCAGCTGGACGTGGGTGCTTGATCCTCCTTGTTCCACGGTAATCATCACTGTAATGTGACCTTAGAGCCCCATACACTTTACCCATAATATAAAGCATCAAAAAATTTGCACTCAGAACACAGCAGGGAATTGCAACAAAATGAAAAGACACAGGTGCACAACAAGCTTTCGACAACGTTTCCTTCTCTCAGGTCAGTGTTAATAACAATAATAATAATAATAATAATAATAATAATAATAATAATAATAATAATAATAATAATACCTTTAATTCTACAAGTACATGTACAAGGTATACAGTCCTAGCTTGCATCAATGACATACTACTATACAGAAAGCCGCTTGTTATGCTGAGCATTTCGGGCAAATTATGTCAATTTTGTTCCAAGATGCAACCCACACCAGTCGATTAACACCCAGGTACCCGTTTTATACTGATGGGTGAACATGGACAACAGGTGTCTTAAGGAAACACGTCCTAATATTTTCCAGTCGTACCGGGGATTCGATCTCCGGACGTCAGTGTGTGAGCTGAGTGCGCTAGCGATCGAGGTACGGGACACCTGATAAAGCTCCACACAGAGCAATACGCTGTTATAAACAAAGTTTGCTCTGCGGCTGTGAATACTTAACCAAAAACTTTCTGCTCCAAGAGAAAATATGCATAATCTTCACGAATCAAAACAGAGAGGAAAAAAAAAAAATACGTCTGCAGGTACTAAGATTTCTACTGAGGACACGACTCGCCGCACCAGGCACTGTTTATCTAAGATAGAAAATACGTTTCGCCATAATGCAAGAAACGTGTCCTCAATACTCACAAAACCACCCTCTCCCTCACACGTGTATATCCTCCACGCACGTCACAGTTAACCACCAAGACGACCTCCTTGAGACAACACGCCTTCCACCGCTTAACCTTCTACAGTTACCTGGAGTTTACCTGGAGAGTTCCGGGGGTCAACGCCCCCGTGGCCCGGTCTGTGACCAGGCCTCCTGGTGGATCAGAGCCTGATCAACCAGGCTGTTAGACAATAAAACAGTCATCTTCCTGTAGAAGGTAATTAATTTGCGATGTTAGCTGGACCGAAGGGAGTTAAAAATTCATTTCTATAATGGAGAGACGGCGAGGCAGCAAACATCATTATTAAATATCAAATTCTCTTTCATGAATCCTTAATTAAAATAATGACATCGTTAACACTGTCAAAGAGATCACACTCATTTGATGCTTGCAGATATGACGAGGGTATATCGCAGGAGGTATGCCTGGTATGTTAGGAAGGTAGTGATATACCTGCATCCGACACACTTAGGGGATTGCACGGGATAACGGGAAATAATAGGGTGGGGGATAGCGGGTGAAAGGGATAAAAGGGTAGGATAAATGAAGGCAGTGATTTACAGGGTGGGGGATAAGGAAATGGGATAACGGCAGGGGATAACAGTAAGGGGATAACGAACGGGGATTACAGGGTAGGGGATAAGGAGATGGGATAACAGGAAGGAGATAACAGTAAGGGGATTATGGTGGAGGGGATAACGAGGAAGGGGATAACAAGGTGGGGGTAAAAAGATGGGATAACGGGAGAGGGACAACGGAAGGGGATAACAGTAAGGAGATAACAGAGAGGGAATGACAGACAGAGGCTAAAAGAGAAGGGATAACAGAGACGATAATACGAGGAAATGACGAGGATAACGAGGCAAAGAATGACGAGAAGGGATAAAGGCGGTGATAACGGAAGAGAAAATAATAACGGCAGATGAGATTACGAGGATAACGAAACACGAGAATAACAGCAAAAAAAAATAATGGAGCAAAAGATAATGAAGAGAAGTATAAAACATAAGATAATAAACCAAGAGATATCTGAGAAAGGTATAACGGAACAAGGAATAACGGAAAAAGGAATAACAGAACAAGGAACAACAGAGCAAGGAACAACAGAACAAGAATAACAGAATAAGGAATACATGATCAAGAAATAACACAACAAAAGTAACAAAAAACAGAACAAGAGTAATAGAACAAGGAATTACAGAATAAAAGCAACAGAACAAGGAGCAAAAGAACGAGGAGTAACAGAACAAGTAACAGAAAAGGAGCAACAGAATAAGGAATAACAGAACAAGAAGTAACAGAACAAAGAGCAACAGAACAAGGAATAACAAAATAAAAGCAACAGAACAATGAATAACAGGACAAGAAGTAACAGAAAAAAAGAAGTAACAAAAGATGAAATAACGGGGCATGGAATAACGGAGCAAGAAACAACGGAGCAGGAATAACGGAGTAAGAATAACGGAGCAAGAAACAACGAAGCAGGAATAACGGAGTAAGAATAACGGAGCAAGAAACAACGGAGCAAGAATACTGGAGCAAGAAACAACGGAGCAAGAATAACGAAGAAAGTAGCGACAGAGAAAGTAATAACTACTGGCTACATTACCTTGTAAACACATTCAGACGGAGTCACCTTAAATTAACTTCAATGATAACTTCACGGTTATATTTTACGTTCTAGAGATTTGGCAGAGTAGATGAACGCTCTTCCCTGTGCTGTTGGCGTAACTCACTCTCTCACTCTCTCTCTTTCTCTCTTTCTCTCTCTCTCTCTGTGTCTGTCTCTATCTGTCTTTCTGTCTCTCATTCAAGACGACCTTTGTACGAAAAAAGAAACCCCTGAATATATATATATATATATATATATATATATATATATATATATATATATATATATATATATATATATATATATATATATATATATATTTTATCTTAATAGTTTTTGGTCTTATTACTTTTCCTTTTATATCCATGGGGAAGTGGAATAAGAATCTTTCTTCCGTAAGCTATGCGTGTTGTAAAAGTCAACTAAAATGCCGGGAACAATGGGCTAGTAACCCCTTTTCCTGTAAAGATTACTAAAAAGAATAAGAAGAAGAAAATTGTCAAAGTGGGAAGTCTGAATGTGCGTGGATGTTGTGCAAATAAGAAAGAGATGATTGTGGATGTTATGAATGAGAAGAAACTGGATGTCCTGGCTTTAAGTGAAACAAAGCTGAAGGGGGTGGGAGAGTTTCAATGGAGAGGAATAAATGGGATTAGGTCAGGGGTTTCAAATAGAGTTACAGCTAAAGAAGGAGTAGCAATAATGTTGAAGGATAAGCTATGGCAGGAAAAGAGGGACTACAAATGTATAAATTCAAGGATTATGTGGAGTAATAAAGATTGGATGTGAAAAGTGGGTTATAGTAAGCGTGTATGGATAAATAAATATACAAGGTATGATGTAGCACGTAATGAAAGTAGTTTGTTAGATTATGTATTGGTGGATAAAAGGTTGATGGGTAGGCTCCATGTTTATAGAGGGGCAACTGATATATCGGATCATTATTTAGTTGTAGCTACAGTTAGAGTAAGAGGTAGATGGGAAAAGAGGAAGGTGGCAACAACAAGTAAGAGGGAGGTGAAAGTGTATAAACTAAGGGAGGAGGAAGTTCGGGCGAGATATAAGCGACTATTGGCAGAAAGGTGGGCTAGTGCAAAGATGAGTAGTGGGGGGGTTGAAGAGGGTTGGAATAGTTTTAAAAATGCAGTATTAGAATGTGGGGCAGAAGTTCGTGGTTATAGGAGGGTGGGGGGAGGAGGAAAGTGGAGTGAATGGTGGAATGATGAAGTAAAGGGTGTGATAAAAGAGAAAAAGGTAGCTTACGAGAGGTTTTTACAAAGCAGAAGTGTTATAAGAAGAGCAGAGTATATGGAGAGTAAAAGAAAGGTAAAGAGAGTGGTGAGAGAGTGCAAAAGGAGAGCAGATGAAAGAGTGGGAGAGGCACTGTCAAGAAATTTTAATGAAAATAAGAAAAAAAATTGGAGTGAGTTAAACACGTTAAGAAAGCCTAGGGAAAGTATGGATTTGTCAGTTAAAAACAGAGTAGGGGAGTTAGTAGATGGGGAGATGGAGGTATTAGGTAGATGGCGAGAATATTTTGAGGAACTTTTAAATGTTGAGGAAGAAAGGGAGGCGGTAATTTCATGCACTGGCCAGGGAGGTATACCATCTTTTAGGAGTGAAGAAGAGCAGAATGTAAGTGTGGTGGAGGTACGTGAGGCATTACGTAGAATGAAAGGGGGTAAAGCAGCTGGAACTGATGGGATCATGACAGAAATGTTAAAAGCAAGGGGGGATATAGTGTTGGAGTGGTTGGTACTTTTGTTTAATAAATGTATGAAAGAGGGGAAGGTACCTAGGGATTGGCGGAGAGCATGTATAGTCCCTTTATATAAAGGGAAGGGGGACAAAAGAGATTGTAAAAATTAAAGAGGAATAAGTTTACTGAGTACACCAGGAAAAGTATACGGTAGGGTTATAATTGAAAGAATTAGAGGTAAGACAGAATGTAGGATTGCGGATGAGCAAGGAGGCTTCAGAGTGGGTAGGGGATGTGTAGATCAAGTGTTTACATTGAAGCATATATGTGAACAGTATTTAGATAAAGGTAGCGAAGTTTTTATTGCATTTATGGATTTAGAAAAGGCATATGAAAGAGTGGATAGAGGAGCAATGTGGCAGATGTTGCAAGTATATGGAATAGGTGGTAAGTTACTAAATGCTGTAAAGAGTTTTTATGAGGATAGTGAGGCTCAGGTTAGGGTGTGTAGAAGAGAGGGAGAATACTTCCCGGTAAAAGTAGGTCTTAGACAGGGATGTGTAATGTCACCATGGTTGTTTAATATATTTATAGATGGGGTTGTAAAAGAAGTAAATGCTAGGGTGTTCGGGAGAGGGGTGGGATTAAATTATGGGGAATCAAATTCAAAATGGGAATTGACACAGTTACTTTTTGCTGATGATACTGTGCTTATGGGAGATTCTAAAGAAAAACTGCAAAGGTTAGTGGATGAGTTTGAGAATGTGTGTGAAGGTAGAAAGTTGAAAGTGAACATAGAAAAGAATAAGGTGATGAGGGTATCAAATAATTTAGATAAAGAAAAATTGGATATCAAATTGGGGAGGAGTAGTATGGAAGAAGTGAATGTTTTCAGATACTTGGGAGTTGACGTGTCGGCGGATGGATTTATGAAGAATGAGGTTAATAATAGAATTGATGAGGGAAAAAAGGTGAGTGGTGCGTTGAGGTATATGTGGAGTCAAAAAACGTTATCTATGGAGGCAAAGAAGGGAATGTATGAAAGTATAGTAGTACCAACACTCTTATATGGATGTGAAGCTTGGGTGGTAAATGCAGCAGCGAGGAGACGGTTGGATGCAGTGGAGATGTCCTGTCTAAGGGCAATGTGTGGTGTAAATATTATGCAGAAAATTCGGAGTGTGGAAATTAGGAGAAGGTGTGAAGTTAATAAAAGCATTAGTCAGAGGGCAGAAGAGGGGTTGTTGAGATGGTTTGGTCATTTAGAGAGAATGGATCAAAGTAGAATGACAAGGAAAGCATATAAATCTATAGGGGAAGGAAAGAGGGGTAGGGGTCGTCCTCGAAAGGGTTGGAAAGAGGGGGTAAAGGAGGTTTTGTGGGCGAGGGGCTTGGACTTCCAGCAAGCGTGCATGAGCGTGTTAGATAGGAGTGAATGGAGACGAATGATACTTGGGACCTGACGATCTGTTGGAGTGTGAGCAGGGTAATATTTAGTGAAGGGATTCAGGGAAACCGGTTATTTTCATATAGTCGGACTTGAGTCCTGGAAATGGGAAGTACAATGCCTGCACTTTAAAGGAGGGGTTTGGGATATTGGCAGTTTGGAGGGATATGTTGTGTATCTTTATACGTATATGCTTCTAAACTGTTGTATTCTGAGCACCTCTGCAAAAGCAGTGATAATGTGTGAGTGTGGTGAAAGTGTTGAATGATGAAAGTATTTTCTTTTTGGGGATTTTCTTTATTTTTTGGGTCACCCTGCCTCGGTGGGGGACGGCCGACTTGTTAAATATATATATATATATATATATATATATATATATATATATATATATATATATATATATATATATATATATATATATATATATATATATAAACAAATTCGTCACATTCTGAGAAAATCTATATATTCAGAGATTCCTATTTTTCTATGTGATAGATATACAGTCTATCCTGAAGCACAGTATTTCGCGAGCAGTAACAAGTCTTTTGAAGTTGTTGCAGCTGTTGGACCCAGAGTGAGGTAGTCGTCGTTATCGTCATCACCCCCGTAATGTCTCCCAGCTCAATTTGATAGCTTTCATGATCTGATGAATTATGATGGAAAATGGCTGGTAAGCATAACTTACTAGCTTCTGTTCCCACAATGGGACTAATACAGAGTAGGGTAAGAGCACACTGCAGTAACTATCATTTAAAATAGGGACGCATTACACTGTGGGTGTTCCCACGGGTTAGGAGAGTAGCTGTATGTGGGACAGAGAAGGAGAGTAGCTGTATGTGGGACAGAGAAGGAGAGTAGCTGTATGTAGGACAGAGAAGGAGAGTAGCTGTATGTAGGACAGAGAAGGAGAGTAGCTGTATGTGGGACAGAGAAGGAGAATAGCTGTATGTGGGACAGAAAAGAAGAGTAGCTGTATGTAGGATAGAGAAGAGCAAGAGTATGGAGGATAGAGATATGGGTAGTGTGAGGCGGGAGGTTGATAGGTTGATGGATGATGACGACTCTGACGTGAAGCTACAAGCTCTATTGTCAATCTGTGTACTGGGTGTAACCCATACCTCCTACCACCGTCCAGGGGATACCTACCACCATCCAGGGGATGCCTACCACCATTCATGGAATACCTACCACCATCCACGGGATACCTACTACCATCCACGGAATCACATTCTCAGATCACTGGGAGTCACTATCACTATCCAGTGGATTGGAGAGGGGTTCTTCCTAAAACAATCTAGGACACTGCCAACATCCACAAAGTCACTACTACCCAGGAATCACAATGACCATCTGCGTGGCCACTAACACCACTCAAGTTGCCACTATCACCATTCAGGTAGCCACTACCACCATTCAGGTGGCCACTGACACCATGCAAGTGGCCACTACAGCCACGCAAGTGGTCACTATCACCATTCAAGTGGCTACTACCACCATGCAAGTGGCCACTACCACCATTCAATTGGCCACTACCACTCCACAACCTGAGTCATTCATCACTGACCGCTGTCAACCATGGTTCCCAAGTCACTGTGAGGGAGGGGCACTCAACTATGTTTTTCCTGCTGAAATCATGTACACGACTCTCAGAGTACCAAGAATATTATATTTTAGCTTTGAGGTGGGTCGAGAGGGACTGTGTTTTAGCTTTGAGGTGGGTCGAGAGGGACCGTGTTTTAGCTTTGAGGTGGGTCGAGAGGGACTGTGTTTTACCTTTGCGGTGGGTCGAGATTCGTTGTGCTTTAGCTTTGAGGCGAGTCAAGATTCGTTATGTTTTAGCTTTGAGGTGGGTCGAGAGGCGCTGTGTTTTAGCTTTGAGGTGGGTCGAGAGGCGCTGTGTTTTAGCTTTGAGGTGGGTCGAGAGGCGCTGTGTTTTAGCTTTGAGGTAGGACAAGGGGGACTGTGCTTAAGCTTTGGGGTAGGATAAGGGGGATTGTGCTTTAGCTTTGGGGCGGGACAATGGGGACTGAATTTTAGCTTTGAGGTGGGTCGAGAGGGATGTTTTGGCTTAGAGGTAATTTTGACAGTTTTGTTCAGCGCTCCGCACCCATCCTGTGGTTAGTAGTTACAGTGATGAGAATTTGTTACAGTGGAACGAACACTGAGATTTTTATATATTCATGAATTAAGCGAGGAAAACATCACAATTATTTACAATACAAAATTTAGCAAATTAATGTTGTATATACGCAAGTTAAAGTGATTTATTTGCAATAGGTGAAATACGAGTATTTTTCCTGAGGTGAGTTAAGGGCACTAGTATTTCTGCACATCACTGGTATATTTAGAAAAAGTGAGGGAAGAATGTGAAGTGCTATCCAGCGTTGAAAAGCATACTGATTGATGCCAGTCTCCAGGACTGGTAGTCGCTCATTAATACACAGTTTTCTTACTTCAGTATCAAGCAGACCAAAAGGATCAACAGCAACTGTCTGATGCTTTAGTTGCCAACAGCAATCATCTGCCTGAAGACATTAATTAACCCAAGGACTTGGCTTGGTTCCCATCTACAGCTTATCAGAGACGCGTCACTCTCAAAAAAAGTGACATGAAGGAGGCTCTCTTGCTAGGCGAACAAGGTGGAAAATGATCTGTAATTCCAAGATTTATATTCTTACTTAAAAAAAAAGGTCCAAATTATTTCTTCCATTATAGCGAAAGAAAGTGAGTATATAAACGAGTGTTTAACAAACAAGAGCCAAAACCTCTGCCAAGAAAGTAAAGACAAGATCCACAAACGTTTCGCCCGTGGGAAAAAAAATCATAGTTACGAAATCAGCTACAGGTCATGCACATGAAATAACCATTGAAAGTGAACCAGCCAAGTACCTTAGCAACGCATGAGCCTGGTCGAGTCTGAATTTGTGTGTGAGTATATGCATGACTGTGGTGTGGGTCGTTTGAATGCATGAAGCGATGGTTACAGTGGATTGCAGTTGCCAGTGCTGCCTACCTGTCAGTTTCCACACTTCTCTGAAAGGGCAGATGATATGTGTGCTACCTGGCTCTCTTACGATCATTACAATTCGTGTCTTTGTATTATTCTTATTACTATTGCGTCTTTCTACATTTGATTCCTGTCCCGATTTGTATCACCATAGCTTTAAAGTATTTGTTTATTTGTGTTAGCAGTCTTTTAAAGTCTTCAAGCTTATCAGGTGCATGAGCCACATGTCACTGTGGTAACCACTGCTGAGTGTGCTTCTCTTCCGAAAGCCCGTGTTGCTATACCAGGATTCCTAGCCCTGCTAGCCCAGTCACATCGACTGTAGATTTTTGTCAGTAAATGTCGTGCATTTAATCTACCTTACCTTCATCTTTTGAAAAGACGACGTACGTATGTGTGAGCATGAGTCATTATGTGAAATGTCTCTATACTTAATCGTCATATCCTAGACAACCTGCCAGACAGGTTCACTGCTTCAAATCACGGTTCTTCCGAAGGAAGTAGGACCACATAATATCTCTCCGTGGGTCCTGGGAGGAAGAAGAGAAGAACTGTGAGAGCCACTAGCAACGATCTTCAAGTCAGTAGACACAGGGTAACTGTCAGTAAATATAACCCCAGTATTTAGGAAAGTGGGCAGAAAGGTAATGCTAAACTACAGACCGTTGTCACTGACATGCACCTGACAGGCTACAGGTCTGATGTGACAAGTGACTAATGGAATTTAACTTCAGCAAGTACAAAGTTAGGAAGACTTGGGAAGGGTAAACATGGCCGCAGATGTAATACAGGCTCGGAGGATGGGGAAGGGGGCGAGAGTTGAGATTAAGGGAACTAAAGCTGATGACAATAGAAGAAAGGACTAGAAGTGATATGATAACGTAAGAAATACTAAGAGGACTTGATTGGATGGACAAGGAAGGATTGGTAAAGAGATAACGAAACAAGAACGCGTAGGCACAGCTGGAAGTTAAAAACACAGATATGTCACAGGGATGTTAGGAAGTATTTCTTCAGTATGTAAGTAGTCAGGATGTGAAACGGCCTGGATAGTGGAGTGGTAGAAGCAGGATCTATACATAGCTTTAAGAACGTGTATGATAAAGCTCTCCAAGCCAGAAAAGAATGAACCCAGTAACGGACAGCGAAGAGGGGGGACCAAGAGCTGAGACTCAACCCCTGCAACCATATATAGGTAAGACATTTTTACATAGGTATTTCCAAACATACATATACACGTGCACAAGCATTCAGTTGCTCATGTATACATGGACATTTGAATGTTTGTGCACACACACACACACACACACACACACACACAAATATATATATATATATATATATATATATATATATATATATATATATATATATATATATATATATATGCAAAACAACCACTCTGAAAGAATAGAGAAATTCCAAGCGCTTTCGTGACTACTCACATTATCAAGGAACTATGAAAGTGAAGCATTCAAGGAAGCTATATAAGGGGTCGGCCAGCACCTCACTATCAGATCCCACAACGGTTAAACACGTGACGCGCGGCGAGCCAACTTGGATAGGTCCTTTGCAAAACTCACCCCCAAGCTATTTATTTGTCCAGTGTATTATTAAATTCTACCCAAATTCTATTAATTATAAATGGATCTAATTTATATAAACCAAAGGAAATATTCATATTATTGTCAAAACTGCTTTTTATGAAACAAGATTCAATTATATTCCTGTCGACCATTGACTTGCTTGATACTACTTTCTCAACTTTTTGAAAATCAATTGGATGGTTAAAATCTCTTACATGAATAAATAGAGCATTGGAATCTTGTCCAGTTCCAATGCACCACGCAGAAACGAGCGGGTATATACAGACTAAGAAAGCAGTCAACAGGAGTCGAACCCACTACAGGAAGACTGATTCAGCCACAAATTATACATCAATACAGGCATACACACATCGCCATTTAATTCCCAGAATGACTAAAATCTAGGAGACTTGTAGATCAAATTGAAAAGTTTAGGAGTGTGATATTTTAAGCTTCGTTGCGAAAAGGTACTCACAAGCAACAAATAAGACGTTTCATTACGACTACGTTTCGCTATTTGTCAAGCCTATATTGGCTTGGCAAAGCTCCTGGGATACTTTGCTGCAGTACAATGTCTCCTTACTAGCTGATGTGTCCTTTTGCCTAACATATTGTCCGCAATTCAACCAATATTTTACTTCTTAAACCTCGTGTAAGGCCGAGGTGGAATTACCTGATGCTTTTCTCCCGTTATATATATATATATATATATATATATATATATATATATATATATATATATATATATATATATATATATATATATATATATATATATATATATATTCGGGGGGGAGGAGGGGAAAGAATGTGAGAGAGGAGGGAGGAGAGAAATGAAGAGAGAGGAAGGGAAGGGGGAGAGGTGAGATGTGTCTTCGAGAGTAATGTTTCTGTTTCATAATGAGATGTTAGGTTAGGTAAGGTTTGTCAGGAAACAGGACAAGTGTTTCCTGACGCGGGTCTTCTGACTGCATAATTGAGAGGACGAAGGATCTGGCCTCAGCTACTTCTATTGCAAAGTGACTCGCAAAGTTCAGTGCTTCATACAGAAAGAAGAGTGTGTTTCTGTAAGGTTAGTTAAGATTTGTTAAGAAACAGGACGATCAGAGGGGACGAGAGAAGGGAGGATAGACCAGCACCTGTCACTTTAATGTAGAGAAGCTGTCACTCAACACCTCCAGAAGATTGTAATAATGTTGGTAGAATTACCGACAATATGTTAGGTAAAAGTACACAAGTGCAACTAATGCGACATTTTATTGTGGCAACGTTTCGCTCTCCAGGAGCTTTGGCTTGATAAAGCTCCTGGAGAGCGAAACGTTGCCACAGTAAAATGCCACATTAGTTGTACTTGTGTACTTTTACCTAACATATTGTCGGTAATTCTACCAACATTATTACAAATAAGGTATGTCATAGTCAAGTCTGTCATAGTCAAATCTGTCATAGTCAAGTCTATCATAGTCAAATCTGTCATAGTCAAATCTGTCATAGTCAAGTCTATCATAGTCAAATCTGTCATAGTCAAATCTGTCATAGTCAAGTCTATCATAGTCAAATCTGTCATAGTCAAATCTGTCATAGTCAAGTCTATCATAGTCAAATCTGTCATAGTCAAGTCTGCCATAGTCAAGTCTGTCATAGTCAAGTCTGTCATAGTCAAGTCTGTCATAGTCAAATCTGTCATAGTCAAGTCTATCATAGTCAAGTCTGTCATAGTCAAGTCTGCCATAGTCAAGTCTGCCATAGTCAAGTCTGCCATAGTCAAGTCTGTCATAGTCAAGTCTGTCATAGTCAAGTCTGTCATAGTCAAATCTGTCATAGTCAAATCTGTCATAGTCAAGTCGGTCATAGTCAAGTCTGTCATAGTCAAGTATGTCATAGTCAAGTATGTCATAGTCAAGTCTGTCATAGTCAAGTCTGTCATAGTCAAGTCTGTCATAGTCAAGTCTGTCATAGTCAAGTCTGTCATAGTCAAGTCTGTCATAGTCAAGTCTGTCACAGTCAAGTCTGTCATAGTCAAGTCTGTCATAGTCAAGTCTGTCATAGTCAAGTCTGTCATAGTCAAGTCTGTCATAGTCAAGTCTGTCATAGTCAAGTCTGACATAGTCAAGCCTGTCATAGTCAAGCCTGTCATAGTCAAGCATTAATAGTTTGAAGGCGATCGGAAGAGACATTTTTTTAGGATGTCACATGGAAATCGCTAAGCTATAATTATATATAAGATTTGCAAATCAACACCAACACTGTTCAGTAATAATCTTAACCTTCCTGTAAGTAAAATACACAAGCCTTGAATTTTTTAAGACGATTGAGTCATTCTTAAGTTGACGTATTAAAGCGTTTAAGAAACAGAGACTTGAATAACCACCACAGAAGACAGGAAATATACATCGTGAGACGTGTATCTCAGTAAATTTTATTTTGGGAGCCGAGTATTCTTAATAAACATTGATAAGCATTAATAAACTTTGATAAACATTGTCCTCAAAGATTTAAATTAAACCATGAATTAAGTTAAGATCCTGGGCTTCACCTTACGAAAGCAAATCAAATGCGACAGTAATTATGGACAGGGTAGATTATAGGGGAAAAAATAACATAGAAGACAGTGGAATTAACGTGCCCCTTAAGCCCCATTAACAAACCAATAAACCAAGCTCTATGAGTGTGTCATATGTCAATTTGGGGAATAACTTAACTTGAAAAGCACGATGCTTGGTTCACGTAACATATTCGTGCCTCACGCTGTACAACAATTCATGTTCATTCGTTCACTGCAGTTTGCTTTGGTGAAAATAACATAAGATGATCATTTAATTTTGCTTTAGTATTTGAGAACTCGACATTAGAAGTCGCCTCTTTCTTTGAGACAACGAATAACTAAATTTTGATACAAAACCAAAAGCAGTTTCTTGTATAGCTGCAGGAACATGATAATTTGACCAATGGACGTTTTCTTCTCATTAATACAAGTTTGTTTGGCCAAGTTAGTTTGTCCAATTAGAGCTATCTTCTCATTACAAGTTTTTGACTAATGAAAGCTCTCTTTTCATTAGTATTAATCTCTTTAACCACTGAGATCTGTCCTCTTATTTTAATTATTTTCCTTGACCAGTGAGAGTTTACTTCTCATTACTACAAGATTCTTTGACCAATAAGAACTCTCCTCTCATTTCAACTATTTTCTCTTTTACAAGTAACACTCCCCATTGACCATCAACCACGGAAAGTGAGCAATAACCAAGTAATTATTCGTATCTGCACTTCACAATGGAATTCTATACACTATTTTTTTACTATTGGTGCGAGTTCATGTAAATGACTCGAAGAGAAAGAAGTCAATCTTCTCGTTCTCGTTATGTCAGCAGTGTAACAATAATATGCTTGTGCTGCCCAACAGTGCAGGAAAACTGTGAGAATGGCTAACACTCATGCTTAAGAGGCCCTACGCATGGGTATTAGCCCATAACTAGTAATAATTTAGCCCAGAACTAGTAATAATTTCGACGTGATCAGTGCTTCAGCCTTGATAGGAAGTGGCAAGTCGGACCAAAACGTCGTCATAAGTTTCTTTTTCCTATGTGCGGGTTATTTGTGTACTGTTTCAGTCAAGGTATTGTACCTTTCTATCCTTTCTTGATAGGCTGTGGTTAGTCCCTCAGTCTTAAGACTGAGGGACTAACCACAGCCTAAGACTGAGGGATTAGCCACTGCCTATCAATGCTGAAGCACTGATCACGTCGAAATTATTAGTAGTTACGAGTGTTACATTCGACTGAAGAAGCCAAATGATGATGATGATGATGATGATGATGGATGATTGATGATTGATGACTGATGATTGATGATGATGATTGATGATGATTGATGATGATGATGATTGATGATAATGATTGATGATGATGATTGATGATGATTGATGATGATGATTGATGATGATGATTGATGATGATTGATGATGATTGATGATGATGATTGATGATGATGATTGATGATGATTGATGATGATTGATGATGATTGATTGATGATTGATGATGATGATGATGATGATGATTGATGATGATGATGATGATGATCAGGCGAGACGTTCCGGCAACAAAGACACGCAAGTTTTGCACATGTCTCTTATTCATCGAAATGTCGGTATCTCATACGCCATCAACAACATGAAACCCATGAATCTTGATGAGAACAGTCCCAACTAACACCCTGCTCGTGACGGGAGCAGTCCCAGCTAACACCCTGCTCGTGACGGGAGCAGTCCCAGCTAACACCCTGCTCGTGACGGGAGCAGTCCCAGCTAACACCCTGCTCGTGACGAGAGTAGTCCCAGCTAACACCCTGCTCGTGACGAGAGTAGTCCCAGCTAACACCCTGCTCGTGACGGGAGCAGTTCCAGCTAACACCCTGCTCGTGACGGGAGTAGTCCCAGCTAACACCCTGCTCGTGACGGGAGTAGTCCCAGCTAACACCCTGCTCGTGACGGGAGTAGTCCCAGCTAACACCCTGCTCGTGACGGGAGTAGTCCCAGCTAACACCCTGCTCGTGACGGGAGTAGTCCCAGCTAACACCCTGCTCGTGACGGGAGTAGTCCCAGCTAACACCCTGCTCGTGACGGAAGTAGTCCCAGCTAACACCCTGCTCGTGACGGGAGCAGTCTCAGCTAATACCTTGGATCCTGACGAGAGCAATACCAGCTAAAACCCTGGGTCTTGATAAGAACTGTTTCAGCTAATTCCATGGGTCTTGATAAGAATTCTCCCAACTAACACCCTGAGTCTTGATGAGAACAGTCCCAGCTAACACTCTAGGTCTTGATGAGAACGTAGCAAAGAAACTGAGTCTTGATGACTGGGCTAAACACATTAAGAAATCCTACCTGTCTTAAATTTTTCGTAACCTTCGTGACCGCTACAAAAGACGTCTGTCACCCTGGAATGTCCAAGTATTGATTCACGGTCACGACTTGCCGAAATATAATTATGTTACCCTGACCAACTCTTACCAGACCTAACCACTAATCATCCTGAATGTCAGATTACGAAGATTTTAAACTTAAAAACATTAAGGGTGGATTGTTAGTCACGTCATCCCCCCCTCCCTCCCCTGCTGCATGCTGTGCTTCCAGACAATTGTCATTCCACAGGCGAGGGGAGGCTCATTCAGTATGTACCAGCGTGTGAGAGCGAGATTGGTTTATCAAGTATGCCGAACATTCCTGTGTTCTCTAATGTAGACAAGCTTGAGTGCTGACGAGATATGTTTTTTTTTACTCTGTTGAATTTGTAATCAATTTGTTGAGTAGAAATTTGAGTACAAATTTCGTTGAAAACAATTAATAGGCGAATTTAATTCTCTTTAATTATGCAGTGTGTCGTTTACAAATTAAAGGGGTTTAACAAATGCCACAAAGCAAATAAGTAAATATTTTAAAACGTACCTAATAGGTTCTTGAAAAGTGACATGTTTAATTTCCGATGAATGTTTTCCAGAAATTTATCAATTCACGATATATATATGTCAATGGAACCACGAAACAAGTGGTTATGTATCACTTATCAAACTGGGGCAGGCCAGGATTCGACCGCACGACACATTGTCTCGCCTCAAGAGGCCACACAAGGTACATGTCACCTTACCAACTGAGCCATCGATCCTACAAACATGAGCCTAGCAAACTAGGCTTATTTCATGTTGTACATGTATTACTCGTCAAGCGAGAATGCAGTATTGTCGGTCGTCGTGCGACTAAGACCCGTGTCACAACACAGCTTCTTTACTGATGTATCTTACCTAACCTAATGTAACCTAATCCTCTTATCAACACTCCCTGGTCATACCGAGTCCACTTGAGCAGATTTGGAATAAGAACAAAAAGGAACACTACTGTGACTGGAACAATACACAAATAACTCGCACATAGGAGAGAATCATTTTCAAAATCACTTTGTGACTTTGTAAATGGTCGTCGTATGCTTCTCTCTCTCTCTCTCTCTCTCCTATTTGTGGATTATTTTTGTAGGGATAAGTAGTTAGGATTATAATTTATAACCATCGAACAAGGCTGATTCTGCCCACCCATGCATTATTAAACCCATTAAGAAGCGCTAAATCTGTAATGGTCACAGAGCGCCTGTGGAATTGAAGAGTAGGGGAAGAGGGGATAGTGAACTTTGATCCGAGGAAGGGAAGGACATTCCAGTAAATGCAAAATCCGAGTCAGTAATTCCACTGCAGGCAACTAGAAAAATTTGTGTTGACAACTTAATTCGCTTCGTGTTTATATCAAGGGAGTTTTAAGCGGCCGCAGTTTACCAGGGTATGGAGCACGGCAGACGTGGACTCCTTATTGTTTACTTCTGTCTTGTTTACTTCTGTCTTGTTTACTTCTGTATTCTTGTTCTTGTTTACTTCTGTCTTCTTGTTCCTGTTTACTTTTGTATTCTTGTTCTTGTTTGCTTCTGTATTCTTGTTCTTGTTTACTTCTGTATTCTTGTTCTTGTTTACTTCTGTATTCTTGTTCTTGTTTACTTCTGTATTCTTGTTCTTGTTTACTTCTGTATTCTTGTTCTTGTTTGCTTCTGTATTCTTGTTCTTGTTTACTTCTGTCTTCTTGTTCTTGTTTACTTCTGTCTTCTTGTTCTTGTTTACTTCTGTCTTCTTCTTGTTTACTTCTGTCTTCTTCTTGTTTATTTCTGTTTTCTTGTGACTTCTTTCTTGTTTACTTCTGTCTTCTTGTTCTT
This sequence comes from Cherax quadricarinatus, assembly GCF_038502225.1. NCBI lineage: Eukaryota > Metazoa > Arthropoda > Malacostraca > Decapoda > Parastacidae > Cherax > Cherax quadricarinatus. The sequence continues at coordinate 15,639,584 of NC_091349.1, forward strand.
GTTTACTTCTGTCTTCTTGTTCTTGTTTACTTCTGTCTTCTTGTTCTTGTTTACTTCTGTCTTCTTGTTCTTGTTTACTTCTGTCTTCTTGTTCTTGTTTACTTCTGTCTTCTTCTTGTTTACTTCTGTCTTCTTGTGACTTCTTTCTTGTTTACTTCTGTCTTCTTGTTCTTGTTTACTTCTGTCTTCTTGTTCTTGTTTACTTCTGTCTTCTTGTTTACGTATTTACTTTCTTGTTTACTTTTCTTTTTATTTACTTCTTTTGGCTTATTTCTTTTTATTTACTTCTTTTTGCTTATTTCTTATTCATTACTTGTTATTCCTCTTTCCTTCATATTCCTGTTTGTCATGTTTATTTATTCATATTTACTTCTTATTCATGTTTACTTCTTACTTCTCCATCTATAATTCCTAAAGTTCTTACTCGTATTTAAGTCAAGGTTCTGTTTAGTTATATATATTTAGTTCTTGCTGAATAATGCTATATTTTTAGTTCTTGTTTCTCTATAGTTATTGTTCGTGTTGGAATAATATAAATAAATAAACATTATATATATATATATATATATATAAACACTGATCTCGGGCTGAAGGAGACTCGAACCTACGAACCTTGGAACAAGGTACGCAGTTCTTTACCAATCTACCCACACTGGACAGTACCTTGGAGTCCAGCTTGCGCTAGACTTTGAGCGTGGGGAGGAGCGTGAGGAGATGGATATCACGAAAAAGAGTAAAACAGCTGGAATAGGTGGGATCAATAGTGAAGTGTGAATAGTAAGTCGGATATAGTTTTGGAGTGGTTGGTGCATTTGTTCAATATACGTGTGTAGGGGGGGGGGCAAGGTACCTAGGGACTGACAGAGACTGACACATCCCCTGACCACCATTATTGTCTGCTGGTGTACACCTTGTTCATGGTGGCAGTAACAAAATTATATATAGAAAAAACTCGCCAAAATCTACTGGGGTTCCAGAGTTGAAGATTCGTCTCATATTACCCCTTTGTTTAACTGGGTTCAGCTCCAGTTTCTGGATCTTTTGACTGTGATCTACAGATCTTGTGCCTCTTAAGGATACTGATCTACAACTCCTGGGTCTTCTGAAGTGTTGAGCAACAGCTCCTGGGCCTTCTGAGGGTGGTGAGCTACAGGAACTGGGCTTCATGAGTGTGTAGAACTAAATTCTGAGTGTGTCTTGGCTGTGTTGAATTATAGCTCCTATATCACTTGCGAGAGTTGAGCTGCAGTTCATGGGCATCTTGAGGGGTTTGAGGTTTATCTACTAGGCTATTTATGTTCGCTGATGAACAAGGAGGGAGGGGGGGTCTAGGGTTACAGGATTTAGTGTACCTCTTCGGGTCACGCAGATAGAGAAAGGTATTAGCTGAACGGTGGAAGCTGGACTAGCTAAAACGTAATAATGTTGGTAGAACTGCAGACAGTATGTTAGGTAAAAGGACATAAATGAAACTAATGTGACATTTTATTGTGGCAACGTTTCGCTCTCCTGGAGTTTTGTTAAGCGAAACGTTGAAAACAACAAAATGTCGCATTAGCTGCACTTGTGTCCTTTCACCTAACATAGCTACAACGTGTTGGTTGCTATCCTAGTTAAGAGTGGTGGATGTCCTAGTTAAATAGTATTACGTCTAGTTGACCAGTAGTGTTGTAGTGCTAGTTGAAATAGTTACGGTTAAAGGACACACAGCTCGACCTCTGTCGCTAGGCCAATTATGTCAAGGATAATAAAATATTTATATGAAAAACATATTTATTTGTTTATATGTATGAACGGGATTATAAATTTGCTCAATTACTGTTGCAGCTGATAAAGTGTCACTGTTTTTGGTCCTTGATTCACGTGAGGTGACTTTTTTTCTTTTAATCCATGATACAGTTTCCTTAATTGCATTGCACATCTGTTAATTTATTTTATTTTAGGCTCTGATAAAGGTTAAGCTGATACCGAAAGGTCACTGAAGACAATGGGAGAAATGGCCAAAAGCTCTGTGGAGCTATTGGCTTTCTGTGGGCGATGCTCACCTGTGTTGTCATCTCCAGCTGCTTCACCTCACCTCACCTCTACCTTCGCTGTATCAGAGGGTCCGATTTCCGCCGTTTCAGTTTTCCGCTGTTTACCGTGGCCAGGGAAAAAACAACAACTTAATTTTGCTTAATAATGGCCTCAAAGTGCACACGTAGTGATGGTGGCAGTTCTTCAGAGCCTAAGCAAAGCCGTGAAGTGCTTCCTATCAGTGAAAAGTGCTAATTCTCGACTTATTGGACGATGTTTATCAATTACTTTTTATAATATGTACGTATGTAAACGAGAAACGACTTTACACACACACATATATATATATATATATATATATATATATATATATATATATATATATATATATATATATATATATATATATATATATATATATATACATACATACATACATACATATATATGTCGTGCCGAATATGTAAAACTGGTCAATTAGCAAGAACTCATTTAAAATTAAGTTCTTTCTAAAATTTTCTGATATACGTTTAAAGATATATTTTTTTCATTAATGTTAATGTAAAAATTTTTAATTTTGCACCAAAAGAATCTTAGAAAACTTACCTAACCTTATTATAACAAGAACAATTTATTTTAGCCTAACCCAACTAAATATATTTTAGGTTTGTTTACAATAATTTAATACTAAACAAACACAGTGAAATATATATTTTTGTTAGGTTCAGAATGATTTTGGCGAAATTATTGCATACACAAATTTTCACTTGTCTTATATGGCAAGATGAGCGTTGCTATTTAAGCCAAGATCGCAAGTTCTGCCTATTCGGCACGACATTATATATATATATATATATATATATATATAGATATATATATATATATATATATATATATATATATATATATATATATGCCAAACAACGACTGTGAAAGAATAATGAAATTCCAATCGCTTTCGTGACTACTCACATTATCAAAGAACAATGTGAGTAGTCACGAAAGCGCTTGGAATTTCATTATTCTTTCACAGTGGTTGTTTTTCGTATTCTGAAATCACCTGTTTAGTGTGATCTTATGGCGCATATATATATATATATATATATATATATATATATATATATATATATATATATATATATATATATATATATATATATATATATATATATATATATATATATATATATATATATATATAGCTTTAGTTACAATCAATGGTTTCATTATCCGCGGGATTATTATAATAAAAAATGCTAAACCGACAAGGGTCATACAGCGCTGTGGGGCAGAAAATAGTGCTGAGACTTTAAACAGCTAGGTGAAGAAGGGATGAGAGGTGAGAGGAAAAAAGGACTGGAAGGGACGCTAAGGGCTATGTGTCAAAGTTCGTATAGTAAAGCAGTTGCTGACAAAAAGTGAAAAAGTGACTAAGTCAAAGGCAGGGCAGTGTGCATGAAGGGAAGGAAAGGTAAGAGTGGTAGGGCGGCGGCAGCGTGGAGGTAAATCCTGCGAGCTCGCTGGTAAACCAGGCCATTGACAAAGTGAAGAACCGAAATAGGGACCCGACAAACCTCACAGAGAAGAATAGGGTGTCGTTCCATGAGATACCCATGGGTAAGGTGAGTATGGCTAATGCTCTGGAGCCAGGAAAGCGCAGTCTCTCGAGTACGACAACTGTGGTAAGAGGATGGCCACAAACCTAAAAGCGGTTTAATAGAGCGCCATTTTATTATGGTGCATGTCCGACCATCTTTGTTGCCAGCGGTCACGAAGACGGGTAGAGATGACCGGAAAATAATCTCTGAACGGAATACCTCTATAGGAAACCGGAAAATCATGCGCTGCTGACTGAGCAGCAGCATCCGCTTGTTCATTGCTCTGCCCATCATCGTGTCCAGAGACCCAACACAAAACGACATCTTTGTTTTTAAAGTTGAATATGAAGGAGTAATGGATGAGGGGAATCAAATTGTTTAATGAGGAGATCTGAAATGATCAAAAACGTCGAGGGAGACATGTAATACGAAGAAGCGCTATGAGGATGGCATACAACTCGGCAGAAAAATGCTAGCTGAGTCTAACAAATGACCTCGAAGAGCATCGTTAAGGAATACTGCTGCGAAACTCAACACTGTCAGAAGATTTAGAACCATCTGTATAAACAGCGATGGCATGAACATATGACCGGAAGTGATCGAGAAAGAGAGAGCGAGAAGCAGTCGTAGGCAGGAGAGCTTTGGCGCACGGTGGTAGGGAAAAACAGACATGAACCGTCGGAACTTCCCAAGGGGTGAGGGACAAGGCAGATACTAAATGCCCTACTCTTCACGCCAGTAAAACAAACACTCCGGGATAGCAGCCTCACATCTACGGAGCCACCTCGGCGGACAAAAGTAAGGGCGGTCGGACACCCACCACAAAGCGTACCTCCTTCGGCTGTCACCTCCCAGAACCGACAGGCAGCCTCTGGAGATACAACCATCATCTGCAGGACACCCTGCCTACTTCTCGGAAATCCTGGAAGGGAGTAGGGTACCTCCAGACAATTCAGATTCCATGGCAAAGTACACCACCCCCAAGGGACCCTACGAAGTTGGATGAACCCCAGCACACTTCCCCCTACCTAGAAACCATAATGCCAGAGGGGAGGACCCCAGAGACTACAAATGGGATGGGAAAGGGAAGGGTTGGGAGAGGGGAGGAAAGGGGGAAAATGGGGGGGATGGGGAGGATGGGATAGGGAAGGGAGGATTGGATGGCAGCTAGATTCGGTCTGAAGAAGATCAAAAGGTTTAATTCCTTAGACCAAGAGCCTCTTCGCCGTGTCAGGGAGCCCCTCTTGAAGAGGACTATCCGCGGGAGGCCATTTGGTCACGTTCTCCGTAGATACTGAACTCCTACTGTATATAAATATTTGCCATATGCTTATGCTTCAGGCCTGAATGACTGACCACCTCCCAATGAGTGACGTATCACGTCAATTCTGCTCCCTGTGTTGTATTCACTTGCATCAGACTGAAGAAGCCTGTTGTGCAGGCGAAACGTTTCAGCAATAAAGATACCCAGACGTTGCAAATGTATGTTATTCATCAATCTTCCACGTGGAGAAATTCACGTACAAGATTACACGTACGAAAATTCACGTGCAACGGTATACGCGCAAGACTACACACCAAATCCACACACAAGATTCAACGCACAAGAATCCACGGGTCAGAGTCCACGTGCAAAGATAAGATTTGTTGGGATTTTTAGCCCGGAGGGTTAGTCACCCGAGAAAATGCAAGAAAGTCAGTGCGTCATCGAGGACTGTTATTTCCACTGGGGTACTTCAAACTTGTACCCCAGGATGCGACCCACACCATTTGACTAAAACCCAGTCACCTACTTACTGCTAGGTGAACAAAGGACAGCTGATGTAAGGAAACATGCCCAGCATTTCCGCCCGGCCGGGGACTGAACCCCGGACACTCAGTGTGTGTGTGTGGCGAGAGCGCTGCCAACCAAGCCACACACCAACTCCATTATCAGCCTCCGAGAACAGACTGCAACTGACCCTCAGTCGGCTGTGTGAACCATTAACACATTTATAAAAAAGTCACACGCCTGGGAAACGGGATGCAATCATGTCTGATCCAAGGAAGGGAAGGGTAGCTCCATTTCTCTGGATTAAAAGCCCCTCACCAACATCAAAGGCACTCCCATCCCTGAGGAGAGCGTCTGTGTGAAGCCAGATTTAATATTGTCCTGGACGCGGTATTAAATAACGCTGCCGAGCATGAAACTTCAATATTAGCTATGGAAATAAGAAGATTTTATTACTTTCATTCTGGCCTAAGAGAGACATTCTGATTCTTTACTTGAGTGAGATGCAAGTAAGAAAAGGCACATGAATAAAGTTTTCAAAGATTTTTTTTTCATAAAAATAGAGATTTGAAAGGAAATATAGAATGTTCTAATTAACGTATGATAAATATAATGAGTCTCCTTCGCCCTTTTTAGAAATCAAATATAATAATATATTTGTTTTGGGTGAAAAAGGCGAAGTAGTGAAGAACAGATTTGGGCCCGAGAAAGCTTTTATTTTCACAATATTTCTCTCCATGTAGAGTTTTGATAGAGTTTGGCTTAAAGAAAAGCTTGATCTCAGTAAAAGCTTTCTCAGCTTTAAATTATTTGTTTTGTCATGTAGTTGTCAATTTGTGACTGCGTCTTTATTTGCCCAGTCAGCGCCCCTAGTGGCGCTTCATGTCAAATAGAAAGAGGGGAGTGGAGTGCCTTGATGCTAACAAGGGGCTCTCGTACCCAGGAACCGGAGCTCCCCTTCCCCTCTTCGGATCAAGCCTCATTACCTTCCCTTCCCCAAGCGTTTTATAAAGCTCCACCAGTTTAGCGTTTTCCCTCATGCATATCAAAGTGTTAAACTGAAGCAATATCGTACTGTTTTAATCATAAAGGTTAATTAAATATAATTTTATTTGTACAAATACATTATGTAACTATTACCTCCTTAACTTACATCACTGCTATACTATGTATAAAGTCCCTGGTTATGCAGAGCATTTCGGGCAAGTTAGGTTTATCTTGTCCCCCAGGATGCGACCCACACCAGTCGGCTAACACCCAGTATGCCATAATTTCGCAAAAATCATTCTGAACCTAACGAAATAAATTTATATTTAATTGTGTTTCTTTATTATTAAATTATTGTAAACTTATGTAAACTATATTTAGCTGGATTAGGCTAAATTTAATTGCTCTTGTTATAATAAGGTTCGGTAAGTTTTCTAAGGTTCTTTTGGTACAAAATTATTAATTTTTACATTAACATAAATGAAAAAAAAAAAAGCTACGCTTACCACTTATTGAAACTCCCACAATTACGCCGGAATTTAAAAAAAAAAAACTGAGAAAAGTTAATAACGCCTTGACCTCCACAGAAGATCCTCAGACACAGCTGATCCAATTAGAGAAGTAACTCTGAAGATAATCACCAGCGCGCGAGTCCCTCAGCGGAACTCAAGTTTAACTTTTCTAAATTATGGGACTTAAAAGATTAGAATATTAATACCTATAACTAATCTAGGTGAGAATATCCAGCAAGTGAGCTGCAACTCTGTGCAAGTTGGTATTTCTGTATGATTATTATGTATCGCTTAAAGGGTCACCTTTAGCTGGCCGCCTGAGGCTTTTTCCCTTAACGGGAGCATCCTGATGTTAATTAAGAACTCTTGATCGGAGGAAAGGGAGCTGCCTTCCTCTTATTAAGATCTAATCTGAAAACTTTTCGTGAGTTTAGCTCTTCAGAGGAAATATAAACAGGTGCACTTGTTACGAGGCGCCTCAGTCTTTCGAACAGAGTTTGTCCCATCTTCACGAAAAGAGAAATAGAAAATAATTAAACACGAATATATAAACAACTGGAAAATTGAAGGAGATGGAACACGTTTAAAGTTTATTCAGATATAAAAGAAAAAAACATGAATATAACCTAATTGAATCAATGAACAATTAAAACAAAAGTGAAAATAAATCAAAGCTTCTAGAGAACATCACACTTTAGAACAATAGAAATGGAATAACCCGTGACGCTGTAGTCTGGTTCTGATCCACTAGGAACCAATGTGACGTAAATGGAATCGCCACGGTAGAAGATTGTGTCACCTCAAATTGAAGACTGAGACGTACACTCCCGTGGTAGAATAAGCCTGAGCCCTAATGAGGAGCGCACGTCAATACGATGTAGTACAGTAGAACACAGGTACAGATCTGTGTGAACCGTTAATAAGATGGTGAACCAGCTGGCCCAGGTCTCAGATGACGACAAGAATGACGAGAGTCACACGTATGTGGGATTGCTTTCCACTGACACAGAATATGAAGCAAACTTCACAAGGCTTTTTTTTATTTTTGTGCCAAAGTCCAATGTAGTTCCGCCGATCCTCTAAAAATACTCGTGCTGACAAAAAAAAAAAAAACACGCACAGTGGTTACCATTATGACAAACGAGTCACACTCTCGATTCTCAAGGCTTAAATTTCAAGAAAGACTAGAGAAAATAGAGCATAGGTTTTAAAACACTAAGACACCGTAAAATCAAGACATGTAAAAGCTGCAAAAAAATAAATAATCACAATAGATTCACAGAGAAATGAGTCCTCAGGACAATCAGAAAGGCAGGCAGGTAAGGTTAGGTAAGGTTTGTCAGGAAACAGGACTAGTGTTTCCTGAGGCGGGTCTTAGTCGTATGATGAACTCACACAGGTTCCTAGCTCAACAAATCACGTATTACCGCGGAGCGCAGCGTCGAGAGACGGTGGTAGGCGAAGCTGGGGTCTACATTACTCAGAAACTAGTGCTGAAACATTCAAACAAGTGCTTCAACACTGAAACACGTGCTGCAACACAAACTAGTGTTGCAACACTGAAACAAGTGCTGTAACACAAACTAGTGCTGAAACGCTGAAACAAGTGCTGCAACACAGAAACACGTGCTGTAACACAAACTAGTGCTGAAACGCTGAAACAAGTGCTGCAACACAGAAACACGTGCTGTAACACAAACTAGTGCTGCAACACTGAAACAAGTGCTGCAACACAGAAACAAGTGCTGCAACACTCCCACAAGTGCTTCAATACTGAAACAAGCAGTTTTAACACTGAAACAAGCGCTGTAACACAAACAAATAGTTTCAACACTGAAACAAGAAGTTCAACACTGAAACGACCAACATTACAGACATACATGAACACAAAATTCAGCAATACAGAGTAGAAAATCTCACAACTGTCATCAATCCAGGTAGGAATTTTCGATAATTATTATTGTTGAGATGTAAAAGTCGGGTAGCACCACCCAGGACCCTAGTCAAGAAGTCGGTAACACCACCCACGACCCTAGCCAAGAAGTCGGTAACACCACCCACGACCCTAGCCAAGAAGTCGGTAACGCCACCCACGACCCTAGCCAAGAAGTCGGTAGCACCACCCACGACCCTAGCCAAGAAGTCGGTAGCACCACCCACGACCCTAGCCAAGAAGTCGGTAACGCCACCCACGACCCTAGCCAAGAAGTCGGTAGCACCACCCACGATCCTAGCCAAGAAGTCGGTAGCACCACCCACGATCCTAGCCAAGAAGTCGGTAGCACCACCCACGACCCTAGCCAAGAAGCCAGTAACACCACCCACGACCCTAGCCAAGAAGCCAGTAACACCACCCACGACCCTAGCCAAGAAGCCAGTAACACCACCCACGACCCTAGCCAAGAAGTCAGTAACACCACCCACGACCCTAGCCAAGAAACCAATAACACCACCCACGACCCTAGCAAAGAAGCCAGTAACACCACCCACGACCCTAGCCAAGAAGCCAGTAACACCACCACGACCCTAGCCAAGAAACCAGTAACACCGACCACGACCCTAGCCAAGAAACCAGTAACACCACCCACGACCCTAGCCAAGAAGCCAGTAACACCACCCACGACCCTAGCCAAGAAGCCAGTAACACCACCCACGACCCTAGCCAAGAAGTCAGTAACACCACCCACGACCCTAGCCAAGAAGCCAGTAACACCACCCACGACCCTAGCCAAGAAGCCAGTAACACCACCCACGAGCCTAGCCAAGAAGCCAGTAACACCACCCACGAGCCTAGCCAAGAAGCCAGTAACACCACCCACGACCCTAGCCAAGAAACCAGTAACACCACCCACGACCCTAGCCAAGAAGTCAGTAACACCACCCACGACCCTAGCCAAGAAGCCAGTAACACCACCCACGACCCTAGCCAAGAAGTCAGTAACACCACCCACGACCCTAGCCAAGAAGCCAGTAACACCACCCACGACCCTAGCCAAGAAGCCAGTAACACCACCCACGACCCTAGCCAAGAAGCCAGTAACACCACCCACGACCCTAGGCAAGAAGCCAGTAACACCACCCACGACCCTAGCCAAGAAGTCAGTAACACCACCCACGACCCTAGCCAAGAAACCAGTAACACCACCCACGGCCCTAGCCAAGAAGCCAGTAACACCACCCACGACCCTAGCCAAGAAGCCAGTAACACCACCCACGACCCTAGCCAAGAAGTCAGTAACACCACCCACGACCCTAGCCAAGAAGCCAGTAACACCACCCACGACCCTAGCCAAGAAGCCAGTAACACCACCCACGACCCTAGCCAAGAAGCCAGTAACACCACCCACGACCCTAGCCAAGAAGTCAGTAACACCACCCACGACCCTAGCCAAGAAGCCAGTAACACCACCCACGACCCTTGCCAAGAAGCCAGTAACACCACCCACGTCCCTAGCCAAGAAGCCAGTAACACCACCCACGACCCTAGCCAAGAAGCCAGTAACACCACCCACGACCCTAGCCAAGAAGCCAGTAACACCACCCACGACCCTAGCCAAGAAGCCAGTAACACCACCCACGACCCTAGCCAAGAAGCCAGTAACACCACCCACGACCCTAGCCAAGAAGCCAGTAACACCACCCACGACCCTAACCAAGAAGCCAGTAACACACGCCTCCCGACCCGAGCTTGTTACACGCTATTACGGAAGCGCACGAGATATTCCCGAGGTCCTGCTTGCGACGGCTGCCATATATTATTTGGTCGAGGTACTTGCCTGTGTATTAACCAAGACCAGCCAGCCAGTCTCTAGTTCATTTACAAAGGTAAACGCGTTCATTTTACAAAATTAAACGCGTTCATTTTACAAAATTAAACGTGTTCATTTTACAAAATTAAACGCGTTCATTTTACAAAATTAACGCGTTTATTCGACAAAATTAATCGCGTTCACTTTATAAAATTAAAGGGTTCATTTTATAAAATTAAACGCATTCATTTTACACAATTAAACATGTTCCTTTTGCAACGTTAAATACGTGTATTATGCAAAAATAAACGTGTTTATTATGGAATATAATATGCATTCATCTTACAAAATTCAACACTTTCATTTACATAAGTTACACTGAGCATTAAGAAAAAAACGAAATGCGTTCATTAACAAAATTGAAAACATTCATTCAAATGGATGGATCGACACCATGCCTAACCTTTCTAGGGTAGGGTAGGTGCCTGAGCCCGAGCCTTTAGCTCATGAGACTGTCATTCCCATTTGCCCCCTTGGGGCGGGGATGGCAGACCAGAGAGGCCTAGCTTGTGGCTAGGCCTGGGGACAGTTGGTCCCAAAGATGAGGAGGTACTTGTATCTCCTCCCATGGGAGTCTTCGGTCTCAGACACTCCCTAAAGAGGGAGCCAAGGCCGGGCCACCACTTGGAAAAGGCCCGGGCCGGGAGAATACCGGCTAATCTTTAATAATAATAATAATTCAAATGTGTGTTCACTTAAAAATAAAGAAAAAAAAAGAAATACGTTCATTTGAACATTATAAAACATATGGTGATTTTCTGAGATATTCCGCGGAGGGGGGGGGAGTAAGAGACCCTTATGTCCCCAAAAATACGGTTTATGTACACACTCAGTAGTCAGTTTATTAGGTATACCTGTACACTTGCTCGGTAATGCAACTATCTAGTCAACCGATCACATGGCAGAACCTGAGTGGCTAACAGAATGCAAACCTGGTCAAGAGGTCCTGTTGTTGATCAGTTCAAGAAGAAGAAATGTAATTTAAGTGACTTTGTTGGTGACAGACAGACGGGGTGGTTTGTGTATCTCAGAAACTGATGTGGGACTTGCACGCACAACACTCTTTAGAGTTTACAGAAAAATGGTCTGAAAACACAAAACATCCGGTTAACGGTAGTTCTGTGAGTGGGAAGGCTCAGATACTGAGATAAGTCAGAAGAGAATGGCCAGATTGATTCAAGCTGACAGGAAGGTGACAGTAACACAAACAACCATGTGTTACCACACTGGTATGCAGAACGGCATTTCTGAATGCACAAAGTGTCATTTGTTATATAAAGTGAGCACGTTACCAAAAAAATAATGAATCAATGCTTCATAATTCATACAGGAACATTAAATTTGAACATATTATTAGTAGGAGTGACGAGCACTATTAAATTTCAAACAATAATTTGAAGCCAGTGGCGAGAAGCAAACCGTAACACACAAAAGCTTAATCGGTAAGGCGCTGGTCGGGAAATCTTGGGACAGACAGATCATGGGTTTGAACCTTGGGTGAGCGTCCTCCATACATGGGGTCAAACCTATGTTTGTGATATAGTTTAGCTCTCGCCACTTGCTACATATTATTGTTTATTTGAAACATAATAGTGTATGTCATTGCTACTACTACTAATAAGTTTAAATTTAATGTACCTTTAAGAACTGTGAAGCAATGATTCATTAATTTTTATTTGTAACATGTGTTTACGTTATATAACAGAAAACAGTTTGTGCCGCCAGACCAGCTATTTATTGTACACCCGCAGCTTATCCTTCGAGCGGTAGCAGAATAAAACAGGATTACTGAGATCACACTGAGTCTTTGTGAAGGCTCAATGGGCTTAATAACTTACATCATTAAGATATTACAGTCGTCTCATGTATTATACAGTCTCGTCTTATAGTCCATCTTATTCTCGATACAATACGTAAGTCCTAACTTATAAAAAAATATAAATATAATTTTCACTATAAACACTGGTCCCTTACTAAGATTACAATCTAATTAAGTAAGAATGCATTCTTCAAGGTGGTGCAAGGTGTTGATGCAGTCTCAAGATATCAGATTATGTTATCTTTAACAATGAAGAGATTTGCCAGCTCCTGCAGGTTTTTCTTTTTTTACTTATAACTAAATAGATGGATATTTAGAAACTCTAAAACAGGGATAGCAAAACTTTAGGGAGACTGGATCTGCCTCTTCCAAAGTGGAACAAAGAATGAAAATCAGGAATAATAATAATAATAATAATAATAATATATATATATATATATATATATATATATATATATATATATATATATATATATATATATATATATAAAATATATATATATAATGTGTGTGTGTGTATGTGTGTGTGTGTATGTGTGTGTGTGTGTGTGTGTGTGTGTGTGTGTGTGTGTGTGTGTGTGTGTGTGTGTGTGTGTGTGTGTGCGTGCGCTCGCCTATTTGTACTCATCTATTTGTGGCTGCAGAGGTCGATTTATAGCTCCTGGCCCCGCCTCTTCACTGATCGCTACTCGGTCCTCTATCTCCCTGCTCCTTGAGCTTTATCATACCTCGTCTTAAAACTATGTATGGTTCCTGCCTCCACTACGTCACTTGCCAGACTATTCCACATCCTGACAACTGTATGAATGAAGAAATACTTCCTAACATCCCTTTGATTCATCGGAGTCTTCAACTTCCAATTGTGACTCCTTGTTTCTGTCTCCCATCTCAGGAACATCCCGTCTCTGTCCACCCTGTCAATTCCTCGCAGTATTTTATATGTCGTTATCATGTCTCCCCTAATCCTCCTGTCCTCCAGGGTCGCCAGGCCGATTTCCCTTAACCTTTCTTTGTAGGACAACCCCCTTAGGTCTGGAACTAGTCTTGTTACAAACCTTTGCACTTTCTCTAATTTCTTGACAAGCTTGACCAGGTGTGGGTTCCAAACTAGTGCTGTATACTCCATTATGGGTTTGCCAGGTTTGCCTAAGGTTTGCCAGGCGCCCAGATGCTGCAGTAGTTATCTGGTTGATGTGCACCTCAGGAGATGTGGTATGTATTATACTCACCCCAAGATCTTTTTCCTCGAGTGAGGTTTGCAGTCTTTGGCCACCTATGTCTTCTTTGCCCTTCCCCGATCTTCATGACATTGCATTTGGCAGGGTTAAATTCAAGGAACCAGTTTCTGGACCAGGCTTGTAGCCTGTCCAGGTCTCTTGATAGTTCTGCCTGATCCTCATCCGATTTAATTCTCCTCATTAACTTCACATCATCTGCAAACAGGGACACTTCTGAGTGTATCCCTTCGGTTATGTCATTCACATATACAAAAAACAGCACAGGTCCTAGGATTGACCCTTGTGGAATCCTGTTCTTCACAGGCGCCCACTCTGATACATCTTCACGTACTATGAATCGTTACCTCCCTGTTAGATATTCTCTGATCCATTGCAGTGCCTTTTCTGTTATGCGTGCTTGATCCTCTAGCTTTGCATTACCTTCTTGTGAGGAACTGTATCGAAGGTCTTCTTGCAGTCCAAGAAAATGCAATCTACCCACCCTCTCTCTCGTGTCTTGCTTCCGTTACCTTGTCATAAAACTCGAGTAGGTTTGTGACACAGGAATTTCCTTCCCTGAAACCGTGCTGGTTGCCGTTTATAAGCTTGTGTCTTTCTAGGTGTTCCACCACTCTCCTCTTGATAATCTTCTCCATGACTTTGCATACTATACACGACAGTGACACAGGTCTGAAATTTAATGCCTCGTGTCTGTCTCCTTTCTTAAAAATTGGAACTACATATGCCATCTTCCATACCTCCGGCAGTTACCCAGTTTCAATAGATGGGTTGAAGATTTTTTGTTAGTGGCACACACAGCATCTCTGCTCCCTCTCTAAGGACCCACGGAGAGATGTACCGTCCCACCGCCTTTGAATTAAAAAGTTCACATAGCAGCTTCGTCACCTCCTCCTCGGTTGTGTATTTCAACAAGCACACCTATGTGTATGTGTGTGTGTGAGATGCCGAATAGGTAAAACTCGCAGTTTTGGCTTAAACAGCAGCACTTTTCTTGCTGAACAAGGTAAGCGAAAATTTGTGTATGCAATAATTTCGCAAAAATCGTCCTGAACCTAACGAAAAAAATATATTTCATTGTGTTTTAGTATCAAGATAGAGTCCAACTGTCTGTTTTCTCATCAATGTTTTTAAGACCTTTACGAATTTGTAGTCCTGAGTTCATAGATGAGGAAATATCCAAAATTTATGAAATAGGTAATGATTTAAAATACCCAAGAAATGTAATTGATAAATCTTTTAAAGTTGCTAGAAATACTTTTTACAATCCAAAAAGGGACAACCAGCCTTATTCAACTAAAAATATGTTGGTTCTCCCTTACCATGAAAACTTGGTTGATATGCCTTCTCTTCTTAAGACTTTTAATATTAAAGTTGTATTCAAAAATCTTGATAGAGTAAAAAAACTTTTGATAAAGAATTCCCCCCAAAATGCTGATGGATGTGTCTATAAGATTCCTTGTAAAATTTGCGATAAAGTTTATTACGATCAAACTGGTAAAAATCTCGAACTAAGATTAAAACAACATAAATATAGCATTAGAACTGGACAAGATTCCAATGCTCTATTTATTCATGTAAGAGATTTTAACCATCCAATTGATTTTCAAAAAGTTGAGAAAGTAGTATCAAGCAAGTCCATGGTCGACAGGAATCTTGTTTCATAAAAAGCAGTTTTGACAATAATATGAATATTTCCTTTGGTTTATATAAATTAGATCCATTTATAATTAATAGAATTTGGGAAGAATTTAATAATACACTGGACAAATAATAATTTTTAAATTTTCTTGGGTAGAATAGTTTGTTGGTGAGTTGTGCAAAGGACCTGTCCAGTTGGGCCGGCGCGCGTCAGGTGTTTAACCGTTGTGGGATCTGATAGAGAGGTGTTGGCCAGACCCCTTATATAGCTTCCTTGGATGCTTTACTTTCACAGTTCCTTGATAATGTGAGTAGTCACGAAAGCGCTTGGAATTTTTCTATTCTTTCAGAGTGGTTGTTTTGCATATTCTGAAATCACCTGTTTACTGTGATCTTATTGCATATATATATATATATATATATATATATATATATATATATATATATATATATATATATATATATATATATATATATATATATATTATATTCCCAGATGCACAGAGAAATACTTGTCATTAAATTTAACTGGTCATCCTGCGAGTAAAATTCTCTTTCAGTACACTGGTGGGTCGCGATCTACGTAATGGACATCCATGCTCTCAGATATAATGTTCACGTAAGTGGCTTGTTTCCGACTATAAATTCTTCTATAGTCTTCACATTATGTCCATGTATTGATACAATCACTGGATGGACAAGCGTTTACAAATTAAAGATACCCATATGTTGTACATGTGTCTAATTCTTCATCTGATTCATCTGTTGTAAACAGAAAAAGACAAGCCAGAAAGTGGACTTGCAATTCAACCAACAGTGCTAGAAAGCAAATCTTAGAAACAGGAGAACGTCAGTAGCGAAGCCTAAATCCTACTTCAAAAAAAAAAAGTCGGACACGAGAGAGAGAGCAAATAATTTTTTTTTGAGCTGGGAGGGAAGTAAAAACGGGAGTTTGAAAAATAACGCAGCACTCAAGCAAATTCCCAACAACAGTTACTTAACAGACATCAGGAAAAAGATGATTTTTTTTAGCATCAAGTGCTAAGATTGCAAAAAAAAATACGGAAATCTACTCGGAAAATGGCATATGCGAAAAAAAAATGTTAACGAAAGGTTTGAATCTTCCTTGTCAACCAAACAGGAAAAGGGAAATGGTAATTTTGGCACTTAGAACGTGCGTTCACCATAAGTTCGTTAAGCATCACAGCTAAATAGAATAATGCGAGAGAGAGGAAGAGGCCAAACAGAATAAAATTAGGAAACGATGAAACGATAAGCGAGGAGAGAGATATATTCCTGGGAAAACCAGACGCCTCAAAATCAAGACCTAAATTATTATCTCTCATACACTAACAGGATGTAAGAATACTAAACAGATTGCTTGTACTAATCTTCAAACATTAAACTATAAACTATAAACATTAAACTATAAACCAATGTACCTGACAATATTATAATCAAATAAAGCGCTAAATCGACAATGTACTTGACAAATATATGCAAGGAAATGAGAAAAAAGTTTAAGATAAACGTTCCAACACTGGTTCAGAAATGATAATGATGCACCAGAAAGCTAAGAGATGTTTACGACATGCTGACGTTGTAAGGTTTAACTGGGATATTCACTTGAGAAATGATCCGCAGACGCCTGTGACCATAAGCAAGGGTATATATAGATAGCCATTCAACTAGGCTGAACGGTATGCTGACGGCAACTGGCAACAGAATGACAGGCAGCCTGTCTTCTTTCAGACCACAAGAAAGCCTTAATCTCAGTGGTGAATAGAAAACTCACACAAACTAAAGTTTGAGTGATTGGCAGGATAATAGCCTGGATAAACAAAAATCTCAAAGGCAAAAAACAGCCACAGTGGAAGACAAAACACTAAGAACGGGTAACGTCTGCCACTACTTTACCTTCATCCATTTCTCACACATGAAATCTTTGCCTGGAGATCAGTAACACAAAACTATCTCACTTTAATTATCATTCAGCCGTCAAGATGTATGACACAAAGTTCCCTCGTTCAATCCTCTGAACCTGCTTCATATACATGTCGCAGAAACACTACTGTGCACTATGTCTTCATGTCCCTGAACAGTAATCCACACTGTATATAACTCAGAGGCATCTCACAATACTCTAACAGTACTCGTGTTCGACTGAATTTGTGTAGAATTTTCATGTAAATACAGTAGTAAAGACGACCAAAATGAAGAACAGTCTCTCAGAAGAAACTTAAAGGTTTTTCAAGAATAAAAGGCACAATGCCCCTTGACTAGAACAATACACAAATAACCCGCACATACGAGAAATTTATGGCGACTTGGACCATAAAGAAATCACAATGTGTGACTTGTTAACGGTCCAAGACGGACCGAAACGTCGTTATCAGTTTATTTCTACTACGTGCGGGTTATTTGTGTAGTGTGTAAAAGGTCAATAATGCTAGAGTTCATTTATTTTTCAAAAGAACAGATTTACACCAAACATTTCCATAATATTAATTGCATTATTATTAGTATTTTCACAATACTATACTAACTATAAACTTACAATTCTCAGTCACCTAAAAAGTTACAATTAATGTATGCCATTATTTTTACACCATTAATATTAATAATAGAAACTTTTAACATCAAACACAATGTCATGTTTATTAGCTCAAGCTCCTCACAAAACTGTTTAATATTATTATATTTTTTGTTATTATTAGTAGTAGTAGACGGTGAAGTAGTAGTAGTAATAATAGCAGTAACAGCAGTAGTAGTATCAGTAGTAGTAGTATAGTAATAGTAGGAGTAATAGTGATAGTAGTAGTAGTACAGTAATAGCAGTAATAGTGATAGTAGTAGCAGTAGTATCAGTAGTAGTAGTAGTAATAGTAGTATAGTAATAGCAGTAATAGTGATAGTAGTAGTAGTAGTAATACAGTAATAGTAGCAGTAGTGATAGTAGTAGCAGTAGTAGTAGTAGTATAGTAATAGTGATAGTAGTAGTAGTAGTAGCAGCAGCAGTACTAGTAGCAATAGTAGCAGTAGTAACAGTAGTAGCAGTAATAATAGTAGTAATAGTAGTAGCTGTATGTGTAGTAATGTGCTGTGTCTTCTGATCAAGTAGACCCATACTTAATATATATGTTCATATTATATTTAATATTATATTTGTACATTTTGCTTCAATATTATATTGCTAATCTTTATATTTTATTTTTCTTAAATATTTAGCTACATCAATAAGTAGCATGTTTTACAGAGCACTACACTTCTGTGCTGGCAGGTTCGAGGTTCTCACTGGCTGTCCATCTCATCTACACCTAAGTTCGATCATTTGCCACTTGTGGTGCATTGTGTCCAGCTCGGGGTAGATCTCACCTCACGCTTTCATCTGCTGCAATCCTCTCTCTGAGCCGAGCCTTCTACGATGCAAGACATACAGTCACTATCTGTGAGAACTCTGTTCTCCTCTCCACTTGTTGCCATCTCGTTGGTGTATGAGACTGATCTCAGTGATGAGCTGAATCATAACTATTAGCACTGAAAAAATTAAGCTAATTAGAAAACATTTTCAGACGTTATCACATGATCTCATGATCTTGGATGCACTGGAAAACAAACAGAATGCAGTTGCAGTTTATACAGATTTTGCGAAGGCCTTTGAAAAATGCGACCATGGTGTAATAGCACACAAAATGCGTGCAAAGTGATAAATGGCAAAGTAGGCAGATGGATTTTCAACTTTCTAACAAATCGAACACAGAGAGTAGTGGTAAACAGAGTTAAATGAAGAGCTCTGTTCCACAAGGCAAAGTACTCGTCCCTATCCTGTTCCTCATTCTCATATCAGACATAGACAGAGATGTAAACCATAACACCGTATCATCCTTTGCAGATGATACTAGGATCTGCCATCCATTGAGGATACGGCAAATCTCCAAGAAGATATAAACCAAGTTTTCCAATGGGTAATGTAGAACAATGTGATGTTCAGTGAAGACAAATTCCAACTACTCCGTTATGGAAAACTGGAGGAAATAATAGCTAGAACTGAGTATACTACAAACTCATACAACAGAGCGGAAAAGTAATGTGAAGGACCTGGGAGTGGTAATGTCTGAGGATCTCACCTTCAAGGACCACAACAGTGCCACTATTACATCTGCGAGGAAAATAATAGGATGGATAATGAAAACATTCAAGGCAAGAGATGCCAAGCCAATGATGATCCCTTTTAAATCACCTGTTCTCTCTAGGTTGGAATGCTGCTGTACATTAACATCTCCATTCAAGGCAGGTGAAATTGCAGATCTAGAGAATGTACAGAGAACCTTTACTACACATATAATTTCCATCAAACACCTCTACTGGGAACGCTTGGAAGCACTTGACTTGTACTCACTGGAGCGCAGGCGAGAGAGGTACATCATAATCTACACCTGGAAGATCCTGGATGGACTCGTTCCTAATCTGCACACAGAAATCGCTCCCTACGAAATCAAAAGACTTGGCAGACGATGCAACATACCCCCAGTGAAAAGTAGGGGCGTCACTGGTACACTAAGAGAAAACACATTAAGTGTTCGGGGCCCAAGACTATTCAACAGCCTCCCACCAGCCATAAGGGGAATTACCAATAGACCCCTGGTTGTTTTCGAAAGGGAGGTGGACAGATACTTAAAGTCAGTGCTGGATCAGCAGAGCTGTGGTTCGTACGTTGGATTACGTGCGGCCAGCAGTAACACCCTCGTTAATCAAGCCCTGATCCACCAGGGAGACCTGGTCATGGACCGGGCCGCGGGTGCGTTGATTCCCGGAATACTCTCCAGGTAGACTCCAGGTAGCAGGTATCCTAATTTCATTAATAAAACGGCAAATTAATATTTACACATTTCAAAACCAATTTAAACCTTCCACTAAGAAACAAGTGCATAAAGTTGAAACTGAAGAAGCATTCTCCTGTTTTCCCAGAGAAACTAGTATCCTAAAATACAAAAGAACCTTAAGCTTAAAGGCACTCAGAGTCTTCATCATCAAGCAGTGTTGGAGGGTGAAGACAGTTGGATAAGGCACTCAGTAATTATCGCATAAAAAAATTTAATATTTAAATCTTCCAAGTTTCTTTCATAAATAGAAACACAAACTGGAGACAACACAATACTAAATAAATCCAAAATTTTTCACTAATTATGATTTAACGGTTTTTATGGTTAAATTATGCATGTTAGTAATAAAAAAAGTTTTTATTTAAACTTTCTGTACACAACGAGCAAATGTTTTTTGACTGCCTCGAGGAAAGACAATGTGCACATGAATGAACATTATGTAGACGTAGCCCTTGCGGGTTTAGCGCTAAGTTCTGATTGTAATAATAATAATAATGTATATGTAACCGATGATAACCCCAGTTAAGTCAAGCACTATCAGTTTATTTCTTATCAACAGAGACATCCTCCAGTTTTTCACAATAACCAATTTGATTAATGATATGAGTATATTAAAATTTAAGCAACATAAAATCAAGGCGAAGCGTCCTTTCAGGATAACATATCAGCTCTAAAAGTTTAAAGCCGATCAGAAGAGGCATTCTCATTTTTACACAAAAAAATAATAGAATGTTCACCTTGGTCTAAAGCCGAGAAATTTTTCATTAATTTCGTAATATAAATCAGTCATTAAAGAGTATTGTTATTCCCACTTGTCTTATTTGAATATTGGGAAAAGTTTAATGCCAGTCATATGAGCTAATCTCCAGTTTTGGAAAGAGCTCAAACAATTTCAAGTTTAATGGAACGAGCTCAAACAATTTCAAGTTTAATGGAACGAGCTCAAACAATTTCAAGTTTAATGGAACGAGCTCAAACAATTTCAAGTTTTATGGACCGAGCTCAAACAATTTCAAGTTTAATGGAACGAGCTCAAACAATTTCAAGTTTTATGGACCGAGCTCAAACAATTTCAAGTTTAATGGAACGAGCTCAAACAATTTCAAGTTTTATGGACCGAGCTCAAACAATTTCAAGTTTTATGGAACGAGCTCAAACAATTTCAAGTTTTATGGACCGAGCTCAAACAATTTCAAGTTTTATGGAACGAGCTCAAACAATTTCAAGTTTTATGGACCGAGCTCAAACAATTTCAAGTTTTATAGAACGAACTCAAACAATTTCAAGTTTTATGGACCGAGCTCAAACAATTTCAAGTTTTATGGAACGAGCTCAAACAATTTCAAGTTTTATGGAACGAGCTCAAACAATTTCAAGTTTTATGGAACGAGCTCAAACAATTTCAAGTTTTATTTTCATAACGATTTCACTATACTGGCAAATTGCCTCTTACTCAAAGAAACTTAAGGATTATTATTCCATTTATTTAGTTGTAGTGAGTGAACGGGGATGAAAAAAAAAACGCTATTTTACACTATTATTATGATAACTAAGCACTAAACCCACAAGGATCATACAGCGCCATTTCACACATAAAATGAGAAAATCTGCACCTAAGCATCTGAATTTCACTCTCCACTGTCGTCGTTTGAAGCTCCACCACTGAGGATTTTGGAAGTTATCAGAGCCATTCCATGGAACTGGGAATGTGTTCAACAAATTTGGCCATATAGTATGTGAACTTGCGAATTGTTCAAGAATTTGGCTCTAGTTACCGTACACAGGCGTGGAAAATTTAAAGCCGATCAGACGAGGCCTTCAGAAGTTATGAGTAAAATAATGAAAAATTGTTGGAAAAAGAACCTGGTATCCCCTTACAGGCTCTCCTATCGGGGATACCTAGTTAATTTTGAATAATAACTAGTTATCAACCCCTCCTCTCTCTAGGCCAGCATAGTGGCAGAGTTTTATTACGCGGGACTTGAGTGGTATCGTTACAACAGAGAAAAGTTGCGGGAGAGGAAGTATAAGGCCGTACATTCTACCGTTATTTTCTTCTATTTATAATATTCTTGATGTACGTAAATATCCTACCTCGTGAAAGGATTTCCACAGGTCAATGTTTTTGCTGGGCCAGAAACTAATGAGCGTAATTAAGCAAGAAGGGAAATACGACATATTACATGTAGACTTCAACAACCTATATTAATGATCAGTAATAACTCACATGGAGACAAACTCAGAAGATTTATTGATCTGTATATTTCGACGCCCTTCTGGGATCCTCTTCAGTAGAGCACTGACAAGGGTTCACTGCTCTATAATTATTCGACCTATATTAATGTTAAATAATTGGCTGCTGGAATTCATCCACAGCAAATGAATATTAGGAAGATAGGTACAAAAGGTAGGAGGCCAGAGGAAGAGCATCGCCTGAGAGGAAGGTAATTCTTAGAATCTTTAAGAGAAAAGGAGTACAGGGGAGGATGCAACACTTAACACCTGAACCCAAACAGAATAACATCCTCGTAATATGCAGAGCTGGGAAAGATAGACAACGTGCACATAAAT
The DNA here is from genome assembly GCF_038502225.1 of Cherax quadricarinatus. Lineage (NCBI taxonomy): Eukaryota > Metazoa > Arthropoda > Malacostraca > Decapoda > Parastacidae > Cherax > Cherax quadricarinatus. The sequence goes on from NC_091349.1 coordinate 15,662,426, forward strand.
GAACATTATGTAGACATAACCTTTGCGGGTTTAGCGCTAAGTTCTGATTGTAATAATAATAATGTATTTATAAACGATGATAACCCAGTTAAGTCAAACACTGTCAGTATATTTCTTATCAACAGATCACAATGTATACACGAGTCTCATACTGAAGTAAGCAGAGCCATAATGGAACGCAGTTCAGAGACTGCGTATGTAATGGTACGAGATACCAACACGATGGAAAGAAAATCCACTAATGCTACTACTCCATTACTATTACTGCTCCTACTACTACTGCTACTGCTGCTATTGCCAAGCTTCACTCCCTTTTCTGTTTACCACTACTCCCCTACTTCTACCACTACTACTACTACTACTTCCACTACCAGCATTACCTCTAACACTACTTCTCCACTATATTCTTCCTCTCTTTGTCCCATCCTTATCCCCCGCCCCTACATATACTGGTTCACTCACCTTCGTGTGTTCGTGTGACTTGTAAATGGTTTAATTCAGACTGAAACGTCGTCATAAACTTCTCTCTTCTATGTGAGGGTTATCTGTGTATTGTTCCAGTCACGGCATTGTGTCTTTCTTTCTCATGTTTGAGTGAAAAAAATGACAGCGAGAGCGAAACGTAGCAAATAAAGTATTCATACAAATGAAATTGTATCTCTATAACAGAGTTCAAAGGCTTAATACAAACCAGGTTCCAGAACTACGAGGTCTTGGTCATAAAGGTTCGTTTGAGGAATAAATCCGACATCTGTTAACAGACGTCTGGAACACAAAACGAGACATCACATCTTACAAGATAATACAATATAAACAGACACAAACGAAATAATGTAGACAGTTATGAAATATTTAAGATGGAAGGGAAAGGCGAAGGGAAAACTAGAAGCTAACGATTATAAGTATCCAAAACCGACATAAATAATTTAGTAAATGTGAGAAAGGAATGTAGCAGAAGCCAGCTCAATACATTCA
>NC_091349.1:15673400-15718400 GCF_038502225.1 Cherax quadricarinatus
CGACATATATATATATATATATATATATATATATATATATATATATATATATATATATATATATATAGTAATGAAATGCCGAGAAAAAAATTATTTTGACTCGTAAACAGACCTATGGCTAGCCAAGATTCGATCCTGCGTTTCCATGCCCAAACTCTGTTTGAAGTGGGGGTGGACTGGTGTTCCTGGGGAAACGGATTAATGGCAAAAATACTAAAATAGATCGCAAAATACCTTAGGATGTATGTAGTCAGGCAGAGGTGACAAGCAAGGTCTCGCAATGGTTAAGACCACCACTGTTCCTTACATACTTAAATGTCATTCCAAAAGATATCAAGTCCATTGTTTTGCTGTTTTTCGGTTGTTAAACTTATGGAGAGATCAAATCTAGAAAAAAAATTAGAATTGCGAAAGAACTTATACCGATTACTCTGATGATCGAACAAACGGCTACAGGAATTCAGTATTAGCAATTGCGAAGTAATGAATATTAATGTAGTGAAAGAAGACTTGTAACAGAGTACATAAAGACTGCCGGGTCACAGGCTGAAGCCCTTAAGCAAAGAAAAGTATTTAGGGGGTAAGATTAGTCTCTAACGAATATATCACTGGGAAAGCATATTATCAGAATAGAATAAGTCATTTGCACTCCTAACGTACTTGGTAACAGTGTCCAGGAACCTCAACTCAGAATCATCTAGCACTGTATACACGCCATAGATCACACTTATCAGGGTATACAGCACCTACCTGAAGCCCAAGCCTTGTAGAGGTCATGAGCAAGCTGGAGAAATTCCGGAGATTTGCAAACAACAGGACTGATCCCAGGGCTGACCTTCGAACAGTGTCTAAAAAACGAAATCTGATAACTGTAGAAAAAGAAAAAAACCTGGAGAGATATGACAATAACGTACGTGATTCTAAGCACACTAACAGGTAGACAGGAGCAAACTGATTAATTTACAGGGATCGAGAACATGAGAGCAAAAAAAGGAAGTTTAAGACGCAGATTAGTCAGAGAGATGTTAGGGAGTACTTCTTGAGCCACAGGTTGGCCAGGAAGTGGAATTAGGCGATGGAAACAAACACAACACATAACTTGAGTGACAACAGAGCGAACGAGGCAAGGAATGACTACAAGGGGTTCGTTGTTGTTAAACAGTGAGGCCAGAAGCCGAGACTCGACCATAGAAAGACCGTCATGGTGAAAGAAAACTAGGTTAATGAATATACAAATAAGATTTAGCCACTTAAGCAGGATTAATTACGCTCTTGAGAAACCTGTTTGTAAAGCACGTTAGACGGTGAGTGAAATATGACGCCTTGATGCGGAGGCCGCACCTTGAAATTCAATATTAAAATGGAATTAGTGCAAAGACATGCAGCAAAATGAGTCGCTGATGAGAATATGAACTACTACTGATAACTGAAGGCAACGAAAGTACTCTCGTAGCAAGACAACAGGAACAGAGGAGATAACATGTGAAGTTCAACTTATACAAAAGTGGGAGGGTATGATAACTGCATCTAACATTCACAAAGGAAAGAGGAGTGATAACTGAAAATAATTCTCACAAACAAGAGGAAGTTGGATAACCACACACTCCGTTCATACAATAGGTATGATAACTACATATAATATTCTCAAGAGAGATGGGTATGGTAACTGCATAAAAGAACCGTAGAAATTATATATATAAATACATAAAGGTTCGTAAAAAATGCTAGAAAGTAGACACAGAGGATTTCGTTGTGCCAGAAAAATGCACCAGAGGAATATTTTCACATTACGAAAGCAAAGAAAACACATAGGAGATATATCTTCTTATATAAGTAGGTCCAATCTATGGGAGGTAAGAACTATGGACAGACCCTACAGTTGTGATCCCTGTTCACCCAGCAGTAAATAGGTGTCTAAAGGACCCCAGTGGAAATAAGTGACTGATTTTTTGGGGTTATCCAGGTTTTCTACACATATGCTGCTATGTATGATATTCTATGTAACTGTATTTGTGTAAACTTTAATAAACTTACTTAGTCTGGGTATTAGTTGACTGTTGAGGGTGACTTCTTAAAGAGTGCTATTCCATCTTGGATAAGTCTTTACTATGTAAGGAACTGAGGTTAAATAAAGCCTCTTGTCTAGCATATTCAGAGGTGTAAGAAATTCATAAAATATAAATGGTAATGTTTTTTAACACAGCAGGGAACACCGAGAGCACGAGAAGCTCTGTTCCAGTAACCTTAAAAGGGAAAAGCCGGCTGTAATATAATTATACATTCTGATGGACTAAATAGCATAAAAAACTTTACACTAACCTGCAACAGACAGAGAAACATGTACACACACACACACACAACTCTACAACACTCGATATACCTACCACAACAGTGTCAACTAACACACAGTACAGCACAGGCACACACACACTGCAACAAAGTCACGCACTAAAACACTGACAGCTACACTTCAACAGTGCCAAACACACACACACACACATTAAAAAACTGACATTAACACTAGCACAACACTGTAACACTGGAACAAATACAATGAACACAACCCTCGTCCCCGGAGCTCCGGACGCAGGGAAGAGCGGCACATTAGCACTGAGAGACTTACCTCTGGCTGGTGTAGCGTCCCCAACACACGCCATTGCTGAAGTAGACCGTCGATAATGGTATACCAAAGGTCAAATGAGCCTTTGCTCCCATAAACACGACGTAGAGCCTTTAGCTGACGGCGGGAGGCTGATCCCACTGGGCATGACGTTTATTTCTCACCAGTCTCGATTCTCTAATTAAAGGGCTTAATCTTTTGTAAGTGATTGCTTCATTCTCCTTTATTTGGGGGGGACTGGAAGTTTAATGGCTTAATCCCTAAAGTTACGTTCGTTGATCCCTTTAGCAAGATTAGCTAATCTCTTAAGTGGTATGGTTTACTCCCTTGAGTGAATTGAAATAATAATTGATGATAACGTGTTTAATCCTTTACAGAAGATTTTTAAATCATGTAATAAGGCGATTTAATCCTCGTAAAATGACAACCGTTGAGTATGAAGGTTTTAATCCCTTCTGCAAGACTAATATATTTCCATTTTAATCAGGCTTATGAAAATTTAATGCTGAATATTTAACATCAGAAGATTAACTGGATGAAATGCCGTATTACCGACATAAAGACATTATACACGAGCTGCGTAACAAGATTTATTGGGGCAACGTTGTGTTCTGTCTAACTTTATCGGGAAAGTTTACCTGAAGACGGTTTCATGGGTCAGCGCCCCCGCGGCCTGGTACCAGAATAGGATAGATAAAGTTCTACACAGAGCTAAGCTTTGTTCCAATGAGACCCTGTTCTGTCGCTTATGTTATTGTGTTTACGTCTTAAGATCAAGATGGTCAGTTATGGTCATGTAAATCCAGTGCCGTAGAGATTAAATGGCCTGAATAGAGCAACTAAATCTCCAGTAAGCAATTGATGATTCCTTGAAGAACAGTGGATTTACGCTGAGCGTAGGTTAATCCCTTGATAATAGCGGCTCAGTCTTGTGGATACGGCTAATTAGCCTACTGAATGCCATTCCTCGTGGATTTAGTCCACAAATTAAACCCACAGAATAGAACTGCTATATATGTCTCAAGGAAGATGACTTAATCCCTTAAAGATGACAACAACACGACCCTGAGTAGGGAATGATCGCGTATTAAATCTTTTATGGAGTGGGACGATTTATTGGTTGAGTGGGTTCAAAGCCTACGGTCAACATGATGGTCAGCCAGGCTGTATGTCACCTGTGCGCTACCAGTGAAGATTACTTTCATCCCTAAAACATAAATTAAAGTAAACTTCTAGCGTATATTCACCGAGAGATATACACCGCTTTGAGTATATATACACCCTTGATCTTAAGTGGGAATAACCTCTACATTTTTACAACCGGTCTTAAGCACATTGGCATCAGACTCAGCCTTTATCCAGGGGTGTGAAGATCAGCGAGGATTCACCTCATCGACATTGCCTGTTGGTGCTCGTTATTTAGAGTAACTACATGAGGGCCAACAAGGCAGCGATCCACTTAGACACTATCATCCAGGATATTTTAATTACTCTAAGTTTTATGTCAGAATAACGCCCACACTCACTCTCATCTCTGTCAATATAGCCCTTGAGAAGTATCTCTTCGTGTGTATAACTAGTTCTTAGGAACAGGGAGAATAAGATATCCTGTTATGCGCCAGTTCGAATGTATACCGAGCGTTAAACTGATTTAAGCAAATCATTCTCTCGTCCTAGCAGCTGTGATTCTCGTTTCCACAGTTCAGTGTTTCGTTCGAACAGTTAAGAGTCTTGGTCTAGTTCAGTGTTTCGTTCCAGCACTTCAGTGTCTCGTTCTATCAGATCAATGTTACGTTTCAGCAGTCCAGCGTCTCGTTCCAGCAGTCTGAAGTCTTATTCAAATAATTCAGTATCTCATTCCACTAGTTCGCTGTCTCGTTCCAGCAATTTAGTGTCTCTAGTAGCTTGCAGTCTCCTTCCAGTACTTAAGAATCTTGTTCCAGAAGTTCATCATCTCGTTCTAGCAGTCAGAATCTCATTCCAACAGTTTGTGGTCACTTTCCAGCAGATCGGAAACTCGTTCCAGCAGTTCAGAAATTCGTTTCAGTAGTTCGGAATCTTGTTGCAGCACTTTGAAACCTAGTCTTAGCAGATCGGAATCTCGTTGCAGCAGTTCGGAATATCACTCTAGCAGTTCCAAGTCTCGTTCCATCATTTCGGGGACTGAGTATCAAATCACGCTCACTGAACGTTTATGGTTCAGGGAATATGTACTGAGAGGTATATATCTATCACTGTGTATACAATAAATTTACTTTAACCTCTATTTTGAAATTAAACCATTCTTCACTGTTTGTGTACTGGTATATTGCAGCTTTAATGACCCTCGAGCGGTCGATAGGTTTAAATCCAACAAAGTAACTTTCTAGCCCCGAGTTCACTGGCCGTAATGGACTCTAATCCAGAAGACTGACTAACAATTGTACATATGTAACTGCTGTTCCATTAGCGTGAAATCATTAACCTGATTCATAGGTATTTGTACTGAAGAGTTGCCATAACGATTGTTTGCTAAGCCTTTATAAGGATAACATTGGCATGTTGCATGACTTTTAATTAACAAAAGCTCTTCACGTTATGTCAGTTCTGATTTTCCACAGAGGCGTTAGTGCTTTAGTGTCAGGTGCAAAAAAAAAAAAAAAAAAACTCGTAGAAAAACATTTTTCACTGATTCATGCATACCAGACGCACAAGTTACGACTTTAAAAAAATAAGAATTGACGTTTTCCAGAGAAATATGAATATTGTTTGGTTTACGGACGGGCGCCCCCTTGTTAAACGAAAGGTTCTTGCTTAACAAGACGCTATAAATAATGCTGTATACTTCTGCTTATCGACAGCCCCGCTAATAGTATATCTGGGCCAGAGTCGGACCACTTCTTTGCTCTCCGCAATCCTAGTACCGTAAAAACAGTCATATCCCGACCGCAGTAATATCAAGATACCTTTACCCCGACCGTAGAATATCCAAGACACTCGTACTACGCACCAAGTATAGCAAGGACAGTCGTACCACGAATCTAGTATAAAAAAGACAGTCGGACTACGCTTCCAGTACAGCAAAGAGAGTCGTATTAATGCGTCCACTATAGCAAGACAGTCGTATTACGCATCCAGTATAACAAAGACAGTCGTAACATGCATTCAGTATAGCAAAGACAGTCGTTCCCTATCTCCTAGTATGTTTATGATGATAGTATAACGTAAGCTGTACGGTCACTATAGTCGTACCTTGTCCCATAGCCGAGACAGCGTATCCAGCCTTCAGTATAGCCAATACAGGCGTACCTCTTCCCAGTATAGCCAATACAGGCGTACCTCTTCCCAGCATAGCCAATACAGGCATACTTCTTCCCAATATAGCCAATACAGGCATACTTCTTCCCAGTATAGCCAATACAGGCATACCTCTTCCCAGTATAGCCAATACAAGCATACTTCTTCCCAGTATAGCCAATACAGGCATACTTCTTCCCAGTATAGCCAATACAGGCATACCTTCTCCCAGTATAGCCAATACAGGCATACTTCCCAGTATAACCAATACAGGCATACCTCTTCCCAGTATAGCCAATACAGGCACACTTCTTCCCAGGATAGCCAATACAGGCATACCTCTTCCCAGTATAGCCAATACAGGCATACCTCTTCCCAGTATAGCCAATACAGGCGTACCTCTTCCCAGTATAGCCAAGACAGTAGCGTCTGGCAGTAAATCACGGCCCCAGTATTGCCAGTACAGATTCACAGTGACCCTATAGTCAAACTAGGCCTATATTATACCAATTTAGTAAAATGTCCTCAGCAGAACACAAAAGCACTATGAAAACACTACAAGAAATACAAAAATACAAAAACACTACAGAAACACTGCAAAAACACTACAAATAACTTCGAAAACCGTTCAAGACATTTATTAAGGAAACGTTTCGCCAGGAATGGCTCTTTCAGTCCTAAAAAGCAACGCGTGGCGAAACGTTACTTTCAAAAGCGTTTTGAGCCGTGCATATGTTTTTATCTACACTACAGTTATGCTTCCCTCACCAGACTATAAACTACATAGAAGGATAAGGTGATCCTTAACTAGGACACAGGAACTAGGAGGGTTGTGTTCACTACACTAGATGTTCACACCTAGGACACAGGAACTAGAAATGCAGTGTTCACTTTACTAGATGCAGAAATCTAAGACGCAGGAACTATAAATATTGCCTTTACTGAATAAGATATACACACCTAGGACAAAGAAATTAGGAACGCAGTGTTCGATACATTAAATATTCTCGCCCAGGACTCAGGAACTGGGAATTTTATATTCATAACCCCAGATATTCACACCAAGTACGTGACTTTAGGGAAACAACAGCCTTCCTCAAGAATTTTCTCTCCAGGTTCATCGACACTACCAGTAAAGGCCCAGTGGCAGCCACTTTCCGTTCCAGGGCGTCAGTGTGGCCATCCTGAGAAGAAACTCTATATAGCATTCTCGTTTCCCGTCCAGACTTCAGCTTCTGAGAAACTGCAGGAGATTAATAATCAACATATGATTGTGCCAATAAAATAAATTCTAAATAATATGTATGTAAATTAGAGAAAAAATGATAAAAAGTATCCTATATACACTGCAACAAAATGGAAATCTTGTGGTTAAAATAGCCCCCTTGTGATGCTTTCCCTGTTAAATCAACTATCAGTGATTGCTTTCGTACTTTCCCCTCCCCTCTCCTCCCCCTATTCCCTTCCCTACCCTCTCCTCCGCCCTCTTTCCCCTTTCCTCCCCTCTCCTTCTCCCCCTTTACCTTCCTATACCCTCTCCTCCTCCTACCTCCTCCTGGATAAATTCAAGTTTTTCACAGGTTAACTAATCTTAAACTCAAAAAAACTAATAAGTTTAAAGATAATGTTCAGAAACTGACGCAAGAAAATTAAGGTGGTAAAACGCGAATATGTGTTGACCAATACAGTGAAATAAACTATTGATAAAAGATCAATCTTTGTCCTCAAAACGTTTTCCAAAAATCTTGAAGCCAGTGAATGTTCTGTTGCCTTATGCATCATGTCAACACAACCGTCTTTACATTTCTCTCAACTTCTTGACGCATGTCTCTTGAAAATGGTATATAATACTGACAAGTTGAAGAGTAAGACACATGTTTAACAGTTGAAGAGTAAGACACATGTTTAACACTTGAAGAGTAAGACATATGTTTAACACTTGAAGAGTAAGACATATGTTTAACAGTTGAAGAGTAAGACACATGTTTAACAGTTGAAGAGTAAGACATATGTTTAACACTTGAAGAGTAAGACACATGTTTAACAGTTGAAGAGTAAGACATATGTTTAACACTTGAAGAGTAAGACACATGTTTAACACTTGAAGAGTAAGACACATGTTTAACACTTGAAGAGTAAGACACATGTTTAACAGTTGAAGAGTAAGACACATGTTTAACAGTTGAAGAGTAAGACATATGTTTAACAGTTGAAGAGTAAGACACATGTTTAACACTTGAAGAGTAAGACATATGTTTAACAGTTGAAGAGTAAGACACATGTTTAACACTTGAAGAGTAAGACATATGTTTAACACTTGAAGAGTAAGACACATGTTTAACACTTGAAGAGTAAGACATATGTTTAACACTTGAAGAGTAAGATATATGTTTAACACTTGAAGAGTAAGACACATGTTTAACAGTTGAAGAGTAAGACACATGTTTAGCAGTTAAAGAGTAAGACACATGTTTAGCAGTTGAAGAGTAAAACACATGTTTAACAGTTGAAGAGTAAGACACATGTTTAACAGTTAAAGAGCAAGACACATGTTTAACAGTTGAAGAGTAAGACACATGTTTAACAGTTGAAGAGTAAGACATATGTTTAACAGTTGAAGAGTAAGTCATATGTTTAACAGTTAAAGAGAAAAAAACATGTGTAACATCTGAAGGGCGAGACACACATGTCTTTACACATGTGTCTTTGATGTATGTCAATAAACAAAACAAAATTACAAACCTATATTCCCAGATGTACTCTTCTTAACCGTTTAGAGGCCTAGCACCTAGGCCTACTGTTATCCTGTGGTCTTATACTATCAGTTTACAGGGCAGATATGTGAGGCACAATAAACCAGCCGCCTTAACTGCAGCCTCTAAAAATCTAATCGTCTGACTGATGAAGGTATCCATCTTGAGACACGAAATAGTGCTCCATTGTTTTATCAATGGCGTGGAAAAGCTAAAACATCAATATTTAAAAATTTCGGAAATGACAGGTCAACCGGTGGGTAATGCCGGCCACATGACCGACCTCTCCAAGACGCTGGTCATAATGTCATTAAGACCACGTCACGATATACATTCCCTTTTTCTATAAAAATAAAAATGAACGCATAAAACAATTATTTGGCTGAAAAAAAATGAAACTAAGCTCTAGTAAGTGCGAAATATCGTTTCATGTTTCCTCTTTAAGTGTGGATTATTTGTTATTCAAAATCACTTCATATCATCCGTGTAACAGTTCCTACAGATCGATACCATGCCTAACCCTTCTAGGGTAGGGTAGGTGCCTGAGCCCGAGCCTTTAGCTCATAAGACTGTCATTCCCATTAGCCCCCTTGTGGCGGGGATGGCAGACCAGAGAGGCCTAGCTTGTGGCTAGGCCTGGGGACAGTTGGTCCCAAAGATGAGGAAGTACTTGTACCTCCTCCCATGGGAGACTTCGGTCTCAGACACTCCCTAAAGAGGGAGCCAAGGCCGGGCCACCACTTGGAAAAGGCCCGGGCCGGGAGAATACCGGCTAATCTTTAATAATAATAATAATAATAATAAGTCCCTACAGTTCATTTAGAAACTATAGACTCTTACTGGACTCGATCCAGTGTTATCTCCAAGAAAATATCACAAACGGTATTATTGGTAACAGCTGAAGCAACAGCAGTGGGGACAGTAAAGTGGTGGTCAGAGCAAACATGGCGATAGTCGGTAACGTATCTCAAGCGATCATGAGAGTAACATCTGCTCTGCTAGTAACATCACTAGCACCTAAGTTAGTAACATCATCCACAACTTAGGGAGTAACATCATTAACAACTTAGGGAGCAACATCATTAGCAACTGAGGGAGCAACATCATTAGCAACTGAGGGAGTAATTTCATTAGCAACTGAGGCAGTAACATTAATATCAGTTGAGGTAGTAATATCATTAGCAACTGAGAGAGTAACATAATTAACAAATGAGTAACATCACTAGCAATTGAGGAAGTAAAATCATTAGCATCAGAGGGGTAACATCATTAGCAACAGAGGGGTAACATCATTAGCAACAGAGGGGTAACATCATTAGCAACAGAGGGGTAACATCATTAACAAATGAGTAACACCACAAGCACTTTACGAAGTAAAATCATTAGCAACAGGGGAGTAACATCATTAGCAACTGAGTGAGTAACATCATTAGCAACTGAAGTAGTAACATCACCAGCAACTAAAGAAGAATGCTCTTTCATTGAACAAGTATTTTCTATACTTCACTATCCTCGTCACTTCATCAGAGATTGCAGACACCATGTACATAATATCTTCAAGTCACCCAGACGTGATACCACCGAGAGAAAATAACAATACATAGTCCTCCCTACCAACTCCACTTCCAAACACATCTTCAACATCTCCGACACCGAATTCCAAGTAACCGCATCCACTACAATCAAAGACATCACCATTAAGAAACACCAACTCGTCCACTCCTTTGCAGGGGTATACAGAAAGCCTTGCAACGATTGCAACCAAATGTACGTGGGCGAGACATTCAGAGACCTCCAAGCACACATTTCCGAACATCAGTGCGCCAGCTGAGCAGACGACTTGATGAACGCCTGTTCTGAATCGAAATTCTAACGACCATTTAATTAATTACAAAGGCACACAGCTAATCGCCAAGGAGGAAGACACTCGGAGACGCAGGATTTTGGAATCATCCGTATATCCAACAATTTCAATCAGTAACAGCTTGACGAAGCTCCTGGAGATCGAAATGTTGACACAATAAAATATAACAACAGTTGCATCTTCAGCAATTCACCTAACATTTTGTCGGCAATTCTACCATTATTACTAATTTCAACCAGAACAACGGCTTCTACAACATAGTTGGCCCACTCGCTAGGAAATTTCGTAGTCATGTAGGAACATTGCAGCAGGCCTACCTGTGCATAATGGGCAGGTCCTCAAATCCAACCTGTTTGTCCAACCTGTCATTACTCTACAGAAGAAGTCAACTTTAAACATTCGCCTGACTCTTCACGTTACTACTCTCACTGTGAACATTGAAATGGTATAAAATACCGACAGGTTGTTAGGTAAGACACATATGCAACAGTTAGGTATCTTTATTTCGAAACGTTTCGCCTACACAGTAGGCTTCTTCAGTCGAGTACAGAAAAGTTGATAGAAGCAGAAGATACTTGAAGACGATGTAATCAGTCCATCACCCTTGAAGTTTTGAGGTGGTCAGTCCCTCAGTCTGGAGAAGAGTATTGTTCCATAGTCTGAAACAATATGGAGTTGAAGTGACAGGATGGAGCCTATATACCGCCAGGAGGTGAGATGTAGGCCACTAGTAGAGGTAAGAATGTTGTCGTTGGAAGGTCAGGTCCCTCTCAAATCCAGCCATTCTCACTAGTAGAAGTTGACAGTTGATTTCAGGTTTGTACCAAGATACCCTTGTGTTGCAGTGTCTGACAGTGTTGCATATGTGTCTTACCTAACAACCTGTCAGTATTTTATACCATTTCAGTGTTCACTCTGTCAGACACTGAAACACAAGGGTATCTTGGTACAGACCTGAAATCAACTTTGTCAACTTCTACTTGTGAGAATGGCTGGATTTGGGAGGGACCTGACCTTCCAACGACAACATTCTTTCCTCTACTAGTGGCCTACATCTCACCTCCTGGCGGTATATAGGCTCCATCCTGTCACTTCAACTCCATATTGTTTCAGACTATGGAACAATACTCTTCTCCAGAGTGAGGGACTGACCACCTCAAAACTTCAAGGGTGATGGACTGATTACATCGTCTTCAAGTATCTTCTGCTTCTATCAACTTTTCTGTACTCGACTGAAGAAGCCTACTGTGTAGACGAAACGTTTCGAAATAAAGATACCTAACTGTTGCATATGTGTCTTAGGTAACTACTACTCTCACTAAATACATACACATCCTCCCTCCCCAGGTAGATGTGTTTGTGACTTGATAAAGCCCACTGTGTGAGCGAAACGTTGTTAGCAAAGTAGATATGCAGGTGGAAGGACCTTTGATGGCAACATCTGCAGTACCAGGTGTGCTGCAGGTAGCATTTGCAACAAGAGGTGTGCTGCAGGTAGCACCTAAGGTAGTAACACCAGCACCCACAAATGTGCTGGTGGTAGCACCCGTGGTCGTAACATCTGCAGCCAGGTAGCACCAGGAAGCTCAGTGTTGATTAGTAGCTTCGTTACGTCAACAGCGGAGAGAATAAGAGCCTCTTAATTATTAATAACTACGCCGTCTTGCACCCCAATATTGCAAGCTAAATTATTAACAAAAGCCTTTTAGATGACAAAATATTATCACTTATTACTACGATCAAATATATTCGTAAGCTATCAAACAAAAAAAATGTGTTGTTACGTCAATATTCAAATCTTCTTTTAGTTATAATGTGAATAATAAAATTGAAATAATGATTAAAAGAAATCCAACGATCCCAGCTGAATGATTCAGACTGAATGATTGTATTGCAGTCGTCAGAAAAATCTCCTATCAACATAACCGACAAGTTGATAAAGAAGACACTTGAGCAACATAGATATCTTCATTCTACTCAGTCCTTGGGTTGAATGATAGACTGAACAGCATCTCCAGGATGAGGGACTGATTAGTTCAAACTCTTCATCATCCACAGTTTTTCTGTGTACTGGACTGATGAAGCCACTGCTGGCTGGTGAAATGTTTCCAGAATAAAGATACCTAAGTGGTGTTCAGGTGTCTAATCTATATACATTGTCACTGTTCAATAGTTCTGTTGATCATATAAAGAGTACGTGACATAAGCATCTTCTTGCTTATGTCACGCCCGTATATATCCTGAGACATTAACCCTTTCCTCTGTAAACAATGTGCGTCGTAAAAGGCGACTAAAATGTCGGGAGCAAGGAGCTAGTAACTCCATCTCCTGTATAAATTACGAGGAGAAAGATAAAAATTTCAATGGTTGGTTGTTTGAATGCATGGGTGTAGTAGGGATGAGAAGATAGGGTGGATAGGGAAGCAATATGGCAGATGTAAATGTATGAGGTAGGTAAAAGTTTTCTTAAAGCAGTCAAGAGTTTTTATGTGGATAGCAAGATTCAAGTTGAGTGTATATAGGAGAGAGGGAGATTATATCTGTGTGTGTGTGTGTGTGTGTGTGTGTGTGTGTGTGTGTGTGTGTGTGTGTGTGTGTGTGTGTGTGTGTGTGTGTGTGTGTGTGTGTTTATTCGATAATTGCTGGTATATTTTAATTTTTTTACAAAGCATACTTCCAACTAGAACCAGCATTTAATCTTATGGAGCCAGCATCCTTGACCATACCAGAAATTCTTAAGAGAGAAGCCTTGCTCACTACACCATTACTCTCTTCATAAAACTGAAGTGGTGGGTTTCAAAATTATAGGGAAACGGAAATTATTCTCAAAAGATAATGTGGAATTATATGGATAAATTTGTCTACTGTCTTAACTAGACAGGTAAACATTATATTCGTGGAAAGTTACGATACATTTAGAAGTTCAGACAGGAGAAAGGTAGCAGCATCACCAGAAACCTCGGTATCTCCCGTTAATTTATCATTCAAAATGCGTCCCTTTTTAATAGAATATGCAGGAAAAGAATTTTCATAGTGTCATGGAGGGAAGCAATTGTAGCCTCAATGGTCGTTCGCTTGTAATATTAACCTATCACTGTCTTCATCTTTTATATCTTGCCTAAAGTTTTTCTTGGCTCCAGGTATATAAAGAGGTGTTGTTAACACGGTCACACCCATACCCTCGGGCTGAAGAAGTTTAGGCAAATTAACTATAATAATCTAGTAACGTTGGGATCTTCTTTGACTTACGTATATGTACACGCAACTCCCGAAAAAAATATTTTAGATCATTATTATTATATTCACAAAGAAGCGTTAAATCCGTAGGTGTCAGAGCCAACTGAAGAGTGGGAGGTAACCAGGTTTGTTCCAAAAGAAAGAGTGTGTATCACCAATTCTTTGGATCAAGAGTTCTTCACTGTCCTGAAGGCACTAGTTCTCAAGAAAATATTTGTTTAATGTTTATAACATCATGTCTGCAGTAGGATTTACAAAGATTTTTTAAATGATCTAATTAGTCAGTATCTCCTGTGACACTTCACAATACAACTATTACGTGAAATGTCTCTATTCTTATACTAGCTTTAAAATGCTATTGCTTCTTTCTAAAGAATACTCAGTTCCAAACTGTTCTGTGGTAGACAGAACAATGCTTAATTTCAACTGTCGACCTCGATATGAGAGCAATCTTTGCTTATAAATTTCGTAGACTGGAAATACATTCACGACTTTCGTGAGCACTAACGTTAAGATATTTATAAGCTAGAGCTGTAGATACATTGTAACCTCGACAAATCACTAGTGGTTATGATCTGACCAAACATCCTCGGATCAAACTGCATTTCTTGTTTCGTCATGGTCATCCATCCTGCCTCAGGAGCGCAACATCACCACAACTTGGGCTGCTTCGCAAGGATATTATGTTCTGGATGGAAAGCAAAAAAATGTCCGCAAGTAAAGTAAAGCAATAAAGAATAAAAGGCACAATACCATGACTGGAACAATACATAAATAACCTAAACACAGGAGACTGAAATTTATGAGGGCGTTTCGGTTCTCTCATGTGCGAACGGTAATACAATGTTTTGCTTAGAAATCATATTTTTCGGGTCATATTGTGTAGATACTCACGAAACGATGTGAAAAGAGCGAAACGTTGTAAATTAAAGGGCTCACCTAGGCGTTAGTGTTCCTGAAATTAAGATATGACCTCCCCTTCCTTGGCTCGATCCTGATTGCATCCCACTCCACCCCAGGCACTGTAAGACCCCTACGACTTTAGCGCTCCCCTCAAGACTGTAATAATAATATTACTTTCTCTTATTTGGCTGTGGAGAACATATTTCAATAATGAAAATTGTTTTACGACCTATAAATAATATATATCATTTATTTTGGTTTAGAAAGACACGTAAGCAAACACTGACATATTTATTAGAAAACGTTTCGGTCCTGGAACTTGATCACTTCTAACATACAGAGGTAGAAAGACATTATATATAGGCGGAGAGTGAGATGTGAGTGACGCATGGTGACCTGAAGAATGCCATGTTGGGATGAGGACGGGTAGACGATGAGATCATGTGACTCCTGTGTTGTTGGGTTGGTGGTGCTTAAGTATCATGTATGCTAATGTTTATGAAATTTTGTGGTTTCCAGTGTTACGTTCTATTGTGTCGGTGACGGCGATTAGTAAGGCTTCTAGGCACCGTCGGCGTCTGAGGTCTGGTTCAGACTTCGGAGGTCTGCTGTAGAAGTTAGAGGTGTGGGGCTGCGTTTCGTAGTGAGGTCTTTGATAGATGATGTGTTTATGGTGGAAACGTTGATGTTACTCATAGCAAGTGCCCGACGAGTATTCGTGGCAACATCACCACATGGGAGCACTATGAACTGCTTAGAGGGCTGTCCCATGGGCGGTTTGTTGAGGATAGCTTGTGCATTGCGTCTTCAATTTTTACATAACACAAGCCTTTACACGTCTTCAGTTTCCATCTTTCTTCATCCGAAATTGCAGACTCAAGGCACAAGCTATCCTCAACAAACCGCCCATGGAACAGCCCTCTAAGCAGTTCATAATGCTCCCATATGGTGATGTTGCCACGAATACTCGCCGGGCACTTGCTGTGAGTAACATCAACGTTTTCACCATAAATACATCATCTACCAAAGACCTCACTACGAAATGCAGCCTCACACCTCTAACTTCTACAGCAGGCGTCTACACCATCCCCTGTGGATTCTGTCCCAAGAAATATGTAGGCGAGACAGGCAGAGATCTTGCGGTCCGCCTTAACGAACATCGAAGTGCCTGTAACAGAGACGATTTAAGGTACGCCTGTGTCCTTCACAGAGACTCCACGGGGCATTAGATGAACTGGAATGAGGCACAACTCGTTCTTACTGAACCAGACCTCAGACGCCGACGGTGCCTAGTAGCCTCACTAATTTTCGTCACCGACACAGTAGAACGTAACACTGGAAACCACAAAATTTCAAAAACATTAGCATACATGATACTTAAGCACCACTAACCCAACAACACAGGAGTCACATGATCTCATCGTCTACCCGTCCTCATCCCAACATGACATTCTTCAGGTCACCATGCGTCACTCACACCTCACTCTCCGCCTATATATAATGTCTTTCAACCTCGGTATGTTAGAAGTGATCAAGGTTCCAGGACCGAAAAGTTTTCTAATAAATGTCATAGTGTTTGCTTACGTGTCTTTCTAAATCAACTTTTCGGTATTTATTACCAAGGTTTATACCATCATTTATTTTAAATGTGGAAGCCACGTTGGGACTTTTTTTTAATATAGATTTGTTATTAATTTTTCTAAACTTTTAAGGAAGAGAATTTATTGGATAACTTATAAAATTGGAACCCTTGCCTGTAAACGTGGCTCTTCGCCTCTTGGGAATTTTGGAAAAAAAAATTCTAGTTCCTGTTGATTTTAGTAATGATTTATTTGGAAGTCATTAATATTAAACCTAAAATTTATTACTAAACCCGGAAATATTATTCGTGTGAGAAATGAAATTAGGACGTAACATTCTGCAGTCTGTTGGTTTAACGGCAGCCATGAGTGTACACCCAGGCCTTCTTGCTTCCTCTCACTACCTCACCCTGTCTTCCTTGCTTCCTCTCACTTCCTCACCCTGTCTTCCTTGCTTCCTCTCACTACCTCACCCTGCCCTCCTTGCTTCCTCTCACTACCTCACCCTGCCCTCCTTGCTTCTTCTCACTATCTCACCCTGCCCTCCTTACTTCCTCTCACTACCTCACCCTGCCCTCCTTGCTTCCTCTCACTACCTCACCCTGCCTTCCTTGCTTCCTCTCACTACCTCACCCTGCCTTCCTTGCTTCCTCTCACTACCTCACCCTGCCTTCCTTGCTTCCTCTCATTACCTCACCCTGCCCTCCTTGCTTCCTCTCACTACCTCACCCTGCTCTCCTTGTTTCCTCTCACTATCTCACCCTGCCCTCCTTGTTTCCTCTCACTATCTCACCCTGCTCTCCTTGTTTCCTCTCACTATCTCACCCTGCCCTCCTTGCTTCCTCTCACTATCTCACCCTGCCCTCCTTGTTTCCTCTCACTACCTCAACCTGCCCTCCTTACTTCCTCTCACTATCTCACCCTGCCTTCCTTGCTTCCTCTCACTATCTCACCCTGCCTTCCTTGCTTCCTCTCACTACCTCACCCTGCCCTCCTTGCTTCCTCTCACTATCTCACCCTGCCTTCCTTGTTTCCTCTCACTGCCTCAACCTGCCCTCCTTGCTTCCTCTCACTATCTCACCTTGCCTTCCTTGTTTCCTCTCACTACCTCAGCCTGCCCTCCTTGCTTCCTCTCATTACCCTACCATGACCTCCTCTCATTCTCAAGCCAAGTTGACTCTCCCGCATCTGCTTCACCAATTCTTTTCTTTCCACCACATACACGCAAGCACACAGACACAGGCACACACACACACACACGAAGAGGTATGATAAAGCTCACAGGGTGTGGAGTGACCCAGTAGCGACCAGTGAAGAGGCGGGGCCATGAGCTATGAATCGACCCCTGCAAGCACAATTAGGCGAGTATACACACACATTCTTCATCTGAATGTAACTACGGGAGAGTCTTGTCTAGTGGCACTACCACCATCCCTTCCACAGAAGTAACCAAACCCTCTCCTTTGACCTATACCAAGAGACTAACTTGCAACGTCACCCACACCTCTCCTCCCTACCCTTCACCTACGTCTACGAGAATGACTTAATTCCACTGTAGCTTCCATTGCGGCCCATGTATTTGTTTCATCTTTACATTTTAAAGGAAGTGTCCCTAAGAACCTGGAAATTATATCATTACATACTGAATGAGCTATACACTATCCTTAGAGGCAATCTATACTAATGATCCAAAATCAATACTTGCAAAACTGCTTAAATATTTTCCGGGAAGTTGCAGACCCAAATTATATGCCACATTTTTCTACTGTTGAACATATTTCAATCTATATACATATGTTTGTGTCTGTTTTTACCTTTGTGACAAGAAAAATATGCGTAACGTTTACCCCAGAGCGTGTTACGTTGAAGAAATTTTTAAAACCAAGTGTGGCAAGAAAATAATATTAATTTAAATTCTGGAAAAGTGAAAGTTGGATTAACCCAACGACCTTACACGAGAGAGAATTAATCTGACGACCTTACACAAGAGTCTTAGTCCAACGACCTTACACGAGAGAGAATTAATCTGACGACCTTACACAAGAGTCTTAGTCCAACGACCTTACACGAGTCTTAATCTGACGAATTACCATAAATTTCTTGATCCGACGACCTTTCACAAGCGCTTCAATCCGACTACCTACCACGAATTTCTTTATGCGACGACGTTACACAAACGCCTTAAACCGACGACCTTAAACAAGCGTCTTAATCCGAAGAATAAACACAAGATTTTTATCCCGATGACATAACACAAGCTTCTTAGGACGTCCAAATCCCCGGAGGACATAGGCGCAGGATCAATAATATTTAACAAATTTCAAATATCTCATCTATTTACTTTTGGACAACAATTTCCTGGGGTCTTCATTAATAATATTCATAAGTAACTGACGGTTTTCTGTTGTGTTTGCAGCCTATCAGTCAGTAGTTTCCACTACTAGAAACAACCATCTAGTGTTGTAACTACAATCTTCCATGCAAAAGGAGAATGTGCCATCTAATACAAGAATTTCCCATCTATCACCACGATCTACGATTCACTTCCGGAACCTATTGATTACCAAAACACTTTACCAATTACCACCATGTACTAACCTCACCAATTACTACCAAGTACTACCCTAAACTATTACTGCTCAACAAACAACAAACGCTTTCCAAGTACGTATTTCATAATCACTACCAAGTGTAACCACACAAGAGTATGAAAGTTATGACGACGTTTCGGTTCGACTTGAGCTATTAACTAGTCCTTGTACGCTTTAAACACTACAGGAAACTATTTTTTTTTTAATATCAAATGCTATATAAAGATTATCCATCTGAACATAAACGCTACCAGTCATTTCCCAACAATACTTAAATGCACAATGGAACCGATGTAGCACAATAAGGACAAGAAAATCAAAACATTGCATATCCAATCTTACGTAACCGCCTTTAAATACTACCCAATTCCCTACACACACACACACACACACACACACACACACACACACACACACACACATACACACACACACACACACACACACACACACACACATACACGCACACAGAGGAGGGACGCCAACAAGGATTATACCAACAAGTGTTGGATGACCTACACAAAACTGAGGAGGTGAAGATGCTACTAAGGAACCTTGATACCTCAAACGCAATGGGACAAGACAACATCTCCCCGTGGGTCCTTAGAGAAGGAGCAGAAATGTTGTGTGTGCCATTAACCACAATCTTCAACACATCCCTTGAAACTGGGCAACTACCTGAGGTATGGAAGACGGCAAATGTAGTACTCATATTTAAAAAAGGAGACAGAAAAGAAGCATTAAACTATAGACCAGTGTCACTGACGTGTATAGTATGCAAAGTCATGAAGAAGATTATCAGGAGGAGAGTGGTGGAGCACCTGGATCGGGACAGGAGTATAAACGCCAACCAGAACGGATTTATGTAAGGCAAATCCTGTGTCACAAACCTACTGGAGTTTTATGATAAAGTAACACAAGTAAGACACGAGAGAGAGGGGTGTGTTGATTGCATCTTCCTGGACTGCAAGAAGGCCTTCGAGACAGTTCCTCACAGGAGATAAGTGCAGAAACTAGAGGATCAGGCGCGTATAACAGGAAGGGCACTGCAATGGATCAAAGAATACCTGACAGGGAGGCAACAACGAGTCATGGTACGTGATGAGGTATCACAGTGGGCACCTGTGACGAGCAGGGTCCCACAGGGGTCGGTCCTAGGACCAGTGCTATTTCTGGTATATGTGAATGACATGATGGAAGGGTTAGACTCAGAAGTGTCCCTGTTCGCAGATGATGTGAAGTTAATGAGGAGAATTAAATCAGATGAGGATCAGGTAGAACTTCAGAGAGACCTGGACAGGCTGGACACCTGGTCCAGTAACTGGCTTCTCGAATTTAACTCCGCCAAATGCAAAATCATGAAGATCGGGGAAGGGCAAAGAAGACCACAGACGGAGTACAGGTTAGGTGGCTAAAAGCTGCAAACCTGGCTCAAGGAGAAAGATTTTGGGGTGAGTATAACACCGAGCACATCTCCGGAAGCACACATCAACCAGATAACTGCTGCAGCATATGGGCGCCTGGTAAATCTGAGAATAGCGTTCTGATACCTTAGTAAGGAATCGTTCAAGATACTGTACACCGTGTACGTCAGGCCCATACTGGAGTATGCAGCAGCAGTTTGGAACCCACACTTGATCAAGCACTTCAGGAAATTTGAGAAAGTGCAAAGGTTTGCGACAAGGTTAGTTCCAGAGCTAAGGGAAATGTCCTACTAAGAAAGGTTAAGGGAAATCGGCCTGACGGCACTGGAGGACAGGAGGGTTAGGGGAAACATGATAACGACATACAAAATACTGCGTGGAATAGACAAGGTGGACAGAGACAGGATGTTCCAGAGAGGGACACAGAAACAAGGGGTCACAATTGGAAGTCGAAAACCCAGATGAGTCAAAGGGATGTTAGGAAGTATTTCTTCAGTTATATAGTAGTCAGGAAGTGGAATAGCCTAGCAAGTGAGGTAGTGGAGGCAGGAACCACACATGAGGTATGATAAAGCTCATGGAGCAGGGAGAGAGAGGACCTAGTAGCATTCAGTGAAGAGGCGGGGCCAGGAGCTGAGTCTCGACCCCTGTAACCACAATTAGGTGAGTACAATTAGGCAAGTACACACATACACACACACACACACACACACACACACACATGGCAAAAGAAATCGAATGAGAGGTGTACTTAATCGCAGATGACGTAAAACTAATATAAACGAGAACAGACATGGAAAGACAACAGATGTATTCGGACAAGCTACACAGTCTGACAACTGGCTTTTAAAAATTATGAAAATGAGGAAGGGCAAAAAGTTATCTGTGAACACAGTGTTGGCTTTAGGGGACAAAGACTCGAGTCCACCACTCAGGGTGAGCATAACTTCGGGCATTTCAACTGAGGTACACATCACGCAGATAACGTCCGTAGCAAACGTGAAACTAGCAAATTAAAGAGTGACTTTCAGGAAACTCAACAAAGTATGCACAACTCTATGAACAACATAGGTCAGGCTCATCTTGGAGTATGCAGTGCCAGTATGGAACCCGCATCTGTAAAGCATTTCAAGAAATTAGAAAAAGAGCAAAGATTTGCTACGAGATTAGTCCCAGAGAAGAGGGGTATGAACTATGAGGAAGGACTAAAGATCAAACCTAACGATACTAGAAGACAGAAGGACCAGGTGTCACATGATTATAATGTAGAGGATACTGTGAAGAATAGACAGGGTAGAGATGGAGAGAGTTTGAGAGGTGGGTCTCAGGTACTCGAGGGGACAGCTGAAAACTAAAAGCACAGATGAGTCCCAAGGATGTCAGGAAATACTTCTTCAGCTTAGAGTGGTCATGAAGAGGAACGGCCTGAACAGTGAAGTGGAATTCATACATTATTTCAAGAAGAGGTATTGTAAGCTCACGCAGCGAGGTGAGAGTGAACCCAGTAGCGGCCAGCAGAGAGGCGGAGCCAGGAGCAGAGGCGAGTACAAATAGGCGAATATGTACGTACACACACACACACACACACACACACACACACACACACACACACACACACACACACACACACACACACACACACACACATACACACACACACACTCAGACAGGAGTGGACAGAGTGAATAAAAAAAACACGTGCAGAGAAAGATCTTTACTGAACAAAGTCACGCTCTCAATGAACATTTGTCAAGGGAAGAAACTAGCCAGAGAGTCAGTTCTTGGGCTAGTTTCCGTACTCGACGAAGCTCCACCAACACTCAGTTCTTAGGCTAGTTTTGGTACTCGGCAATGCTCCACAAATAGTCAGTTCTTGGATTAGTTTCTGTACTCGAGAAAGCTCCAGCAAGAGAGACGTTAAGTGCTTCTCTCGGTCCATGTAAGTGTAGTTCACAATGCGTCACAACAAACACTGCTCATTTGAAACGTAGAAACAAATCTCAAAGACAGGAGAGCTTCGATACTGATGAAGGGCTCTTGAGCCGAGGTTTTGGAGTTACCCACCAATGATTAAATTAGATTACCTTCCTCTCCCTTCGCTCTGTTTGATTCCTACGGGTTTAACGCCTGTACATGAGCATTTTTAAGATTTTTACTTATTAATACGCCATCCAGTACCAACCACTACCAATATTTGTAAATAAACTCCCACAAACACTCCCACAAACACTTCCACAAACACTTCCACAAACACTCCCACAAACACTCCTACAAACACTCCCACAAACACTCCCACAAACACTCCCACAAACACTCCCACAAACACTCCCACAAACACTCCCACAAACACTCCCACAAACACTCCCACAAACACTCCCACAAACACTCCCACAAACTCCAAAAACACTCATCAAACACCACAAACACTCCCACAAACACTCATCAAGCCCTCCCCAAGCACTCCACACACACTCCACAAACACCCCACAAATTCCAGAAATGCTCCACAAATACCCGACCAATAAACATCAAAAAACATCGCCAACTAAGCTTGATTAACCGCTGCCATTTCTCTGAGAGAGAAAGTAAACACAGCGTTCACTCAACATCACTTGAACTCTCCGAGTCAATACTCGTTGAAAACTCCCTCGCCTGAATCAATACCCCGGCCCTCCTGGCTTCCTATACCCATCATGAATTATTCATTGTATTCTTGCAACGGATACTTGTAGCGTTATGCAATGAATAATATATTCAAGAGGGCTGTTTGCAGTCCAGTCGCACGCACCTTGAGTGCGAGTACTTCCTCCTCCAGCAGTATACATGAGGACTTGACTCGGAAGATGGGAGAGAGAGAAAAAAAGGGAGAATTTAGGAATGAGAATAATATGAAGGTGAAAGGCGCTAGAAAATCGAAAGAAAGGAGCAAGAATATGGAAGAAATAAATGACAATAAGAGGGAGATTTTGGAAGAATATGATGGAATATGGGGAAAAATGTTGAGGCACATAGGGAGAAATGAGAGAGGATATAAGGAAAATTGTAGGATAAGGGAAGAAAGTTGCGATAGCACGTAAAGAAACATGTGAAAATTAACAAAAAAAAATGAGAATTTAAAAGATTAAGGGCAAATACATGGGAGAATAAGAGAGAGAGAGAGAGAGAGAGAGAGAGAGAGAGAGAGAGAGAGAGAGAGAGAGAGAGAGAGAGAGAGAGAGAGAGAGAGAGAGAGAGAACGGGAAGAAAACGAAAGAAAAGCTTTAGAGAATGAGACACAAGAGAGACTGCAAGGAAGAAACCTGAACTGCAAAAAAACACACAGGTACAGACACAAAGGTAGACATACACAGGTAGATATACAGGTACAGACACACAGATAGACATACACAGGTAGATATACAGGTACAGACACACAGGTAGGCACACGGATAGACACACAGATAGACAAGCTAGTACAGACACACAGGTAGACACAAGATGAAGAGGTATAGCAGTTACATTGTTCACTCAAATAGGTACAATAGGCACATTGTTCACTCACACAGGTACATTGTTCACTCACACAGGTACAATAGGTACATTGTTCACTCAAATAAGTACAATAGGCACATTGTTCACTCACACAGGTACATTGTTCACTCACATAGGTACAATAGGTACATTGTTCACTCACACAGGTACAATAGGCACATTGTTCACCCACATAGGTACAATAGGTACATTGTTCACTCACATACGTACAATAGGTACATTGTTCGCTCACACAGGTACAATAGGTACATTGTTCACTCACACAGGCACAATAGGTACATTGTTCACTCACACAGGTACAATAGGTACATTGTTCACTCACATAGGTACAGAGGTAACAGTGGGTTTACTTATAGGATAAATGTTCGTAATGTAGGAAACAATTGGGCTCACTCAGGGCCTCCACAGTTTTTTTCCCTCCATTATCAAAGTCATTGTCATCACTAACATCATCATCACCGTCATCATCAAAGTCATTATCATCACCATCATTATCACCATCAAAGTCATTACACACTACCACCATCGCTCCCATCATGCCATCAACACTATTAATGTTCTTCACCGCAGCTGCTGCCTCAACAATCAACACCGCTCCCATCATCACCAACACAATCGTCAACCCCCACCATCTTCACCACTGTTACTATTATCACCACCAACGTATTTCTGTTAGACTGTCTGTCTGTCTGTCTGTCTGTCTCTCTCTCTCTCTCTCTCTCTCCCCCCCTCAAGGAGATTCCTTGACGCTGGTGAGGGGCTCTTGATCTAGGGAATTGGATCTGTGTTCCATTTCCCTGAATTGAGCTTAAATACCTTCCATCCACCCCCCCCCCACAGGCGCTATATAATCCTACGCTCCCCCATGATTACAATAATATAATAATATCTTTCGTCTGTTTACGTCAACCCATTAGTTCTCTACTCTCGTCCTTTCTCTCTGCTCCGGCCCCTTCTCTCTGCTCCGGCCCCTTCTCTCTGCTCCGGCCCCTTCTCTCTGCTCCGGCCCCTTCTCTCTGCTCCGGCCCCTTCTCTCTGCTCCGGCCCCTTCTCTCTGCTCCGGCCCCTTCTGTCTGCTCCGGTCCCTTCTCTCTGCTCCGGCCCCTTCTCTCTGCTCCGGCCCCTTCTCTCTGCTCCGGCCCCTTCTCTCTGCTCCGGCCCCTTCTCTCTGCTCCGGCCCCTTCTCTCTGCGCCGGCCCGTTCTCTCTGCTCCGGCCCCTTCTCTCTGATCCGGTCCCTTCTCTCTGCTCCGGCCCCTTCTCTCTGCTCCGGCCCCTTCTCTCTGCTCCGGCCCCTTCTCTCTGCTCCGGCCCCTTCTCTCTGCTCCGGCCCCTTCTCTCTGCTCCGGCCCCTTCTCTCTGCTCCGGCCCCTTCTCTCTGCTCCGGCCCCTTCTCTCTGCTCCGGCCCCTTCTCTCTGCTCCGGCCCCTTCTCTCGGCCCCGGCTCTCTGCTCCGGCCCCTTCTCTCTGCTCCGGCCCCTTCTCTCTGCTCCGGCCCCTTCTCTCTGCTCCGGCCCCTTCTCTCTGCTCCGGCCACTTCTCTCTGCTCCGGCCCCTTCTCTCTGCTCCTGCCCTTTCTCTCTGCTCCGGCCCCTTCTCTCTGCTCCGGTCCCTTCTCTCTGCTCCGGCCCCTTCTCTCTGCTCCGGCCATTTCTCTCTGCTCCGGGCCCTTCTCTCTGCTCCGGCCCCTTCTCTCTGGTCCGGCCATTTCTCTCTGCTCCGGCCCCTTCTCTTTGCTCCCAACCCTTCTCACTTTTACTCCTATATCTTTTTCCTTCTCTCATTGTCACCATCTCCTATTATCCCTATCCCCTCTGCCCCTCTTCTTTTCCCTATCTTTCCCTTGCACTGAATCCCTTTTTTCTGTACCCCTCCCTCATCTCCCCCTTCCTTTACTCCAACTGACCTCCGTCCATCTCCATCCCATCTTCTCTCAGCTGTTACCAAGTTATTTTACACAAACACAGCGGAGCAGAGGAAGACTCTTACACCTCATCGCTACCATAGAGTTCAAGCTAAAGGAAGTGTCACCAGCCACTGTCTCAACGAGGCCACTACTGTCTCCACGAGGTCACTACTATCTTCATGACACCACTACTGTCTCCACGAGATCACTACTGTCTCCACGAGATTACTACTGTCTCCATTAGATCACTACTGTCTCCACGAGATCACTACTGTCTCCACGAGATCACTACTGTCTCCACGAGATCACTACTGTCTCCACGAGATCACTACTGTCTCCACGATATCACTACTGTCTCCACGAGATCACTACTGTCTTCACGAGATCACTACTGTTCCCACGAGATCACTACTGTCCCCACGAGATCACTACTATCTCCTCGAGATCACTACCTTCTCCACGAGATCACTACTGTCTCCACGAGATCACTACCGTCTCCACGAGATCACTACTGTCTTCACGAGATCACTACTGTCTCCACGAGATCACTACCGTCTCCACGAGATCACTACTGTCTTCACGAGATCACTACCGTCTCCACGAGATCACTACCGTCTCCACGAGATCACTACCGTCTCCACGAGATCACTACCGTCTCCACGAGATCACTACCGTCTCCACGAGATCACTACCGTCTCCACGAGATCACTACCGTCTCCACGAGATCACTACTGTCTCCACGAGATCACTACTGTACCCACGAGATCACTACTGTCTCCACGAGATCACTACTGTACCCACGAGATCACTACTGTCTCCACGAGATCACTACCGTCTCCACGAGATCACTACCGTCTCCACGAGATCACTACTGTCTCCACGAGATCACTACTGTACCCACGAGATCACTACTGTCTCCACGAGATCACTACCGTCTCCACGAGATCACTACTGTCTCCACGAGATCACTACCGTCTCCACGAGATCACTACCGTCTCCACGAGATCACTACCGTCTCCACGAGATCACTACCGTCTCCACGAGATCACTACTGTCTCCACGAGTTCACTACCGTCTCCACGAGATCACTACCGTCTCCACGAGATCACTACTGTCTCCACGAGATCACTACTGTACCCACGAGATCACTACTGTCTCCACGAGATCACTACTGTACCCACGAGATCACTACTGTCTCCACGAGATCACTACCGTCTCCACGAGATCACTACCGTCTCCACGAGATCACTACCGTCTCCACGAGATCACTACTGTCTCCACGAGTTCACTACCGTCTCCACGAGATCACTACCGTCTCCACGAGATCACTACTGTCTCCACGAGATCACTACTGTACCCACGAGATCACTACTGTCTCCACGAGATCACTACTGTACCCACGAGATCACTACTGTCTCCACGAGATCACTACCGTCTCCACGAGATCACTACCGTCTCCACGAGATCACTACTGTCTCCACGAGATCACTACTGTCTCCACGAGATCACTACTGTCTCCACGAGATCACTACTGTCTCCACGAGATCACTACTGTCTCCACGAGATCACTACTGTCCCCACGAGATCACTACTGTCCCCACGAGATCACTACTGTCTCCACGAGATCACTACTGTCTCCACGAGATCACTACTGTCTCCACTAGATCACTACTGTCTCCACGAGATCACTACTGTCTCCACGAGATCACTACTGTCTCCACGAGATCACTACCGTCTCCACGAGATCACTACCGTCTCCACGAGATCACTACTTCTTACGAGGGGGTTAGAAACATGAAGGGTAAAATTTAGACTCTGACGATGCTTTCGTGCCTACATGTTAAAAATATCCGGGTAGTGAGAGGAGCCAGATAAACCTGCAAAGCTGGTCGTTGTATTTAAAGTAAGCAAACTGGTTATATATAAGAGGGATTCAGGTATTCTTTGTAAACAAACAGTAAGGTGTGTGATGGCTTTCTGCTGCCGAGTGGGAATGAAAGCCAGAGGTAGAAGGTCTCACGGGACAATTAGGCAAAAATTATTTCAAGACAAGACATGTAATGAGGTGCACCTCACTTCTGGCAGTTTAAAAGTATCTACCCTAATGCTTCAGCGACTGGTCATATTATTTGCTTCTGCTGTCTCCTCTGAATTCGACTGAAGAAGCCTACTTTGTAGGCGAAACACTTCGGCAATAAAGATACCTAACTGTTTCTGTGTCTTGTTAATAAACGGTTTAGAAAACCGTTAAGATAAGATACTTGTTCAACATCTGGAAACGTTTTGTTACGTTTCTTGACAAGACTAATGAACTGAACACATCGACTCTAGGTTGAGCGACTGGTTACCTCGAACTCATCTTCTACCTTTCTCTACACTGGACTGAAGAGGCCGCAGGGTGGCGAAGCTTTTCCAAATGTTGCGCAAGTGTCTCACTTATCATGTGTCTCACTCATCTATTTGTCGGTATTGTATACCATTATTATAATGGGACAATGAGCTCAGTGGCCATTTAACTCAGGAAATGGGATTTTTTTTTAGAGAAAAATGGTGGGCATCGACAGTAAAATCTGAAGCACACAGCCCATGAATATAAGAATGGAGGAACTCTGCAGCAGGCCTGCTGGCCCAAACTTGGCAGATCCTTCTCTAAGTCAATGATTCCCACCCACCCACTTGTCCAACCTTAAAAAGGGAAGTAGTGGTTACTAATGGGTGGTTACTAATGAGCGATTCAAGGTTTCTAGGTTACGTTAGGTAAGATTTGTCAGGAAACAGGAGAAGTGTTTCCTGTCGCGGGTCTTTGCCAAAATATGAATGGCAGCTGAAGCTTTTCGTCATCTGATCGAGGCCTTCCGCTGGCTTACCGATCCACCCCTTTAAAAATAATGGCTATTATAACCAATAGGTCCACATTAATCAAGGTTTCTATTTCTTTAATCAATTATAATAAGATTCGTCCACATCAGTTCCGGACCTCCAATTCAAGGATAATTTACCTGCTAAGTAATTCTACCAATATTAATACGATAATTAACCTAGTAACAATTATTCATTGAAGAAATATAGAGCAGGACCTATACCAGAAAACACAGCAACAGTAAAGAGAAAGTTTGGAAATAATTAGAGTGGAAGAAAAGCAACTTAATAGTGACAAAGTTGCCGAAGGAACAACTAAGTTACTAAATATCCATATCAGAAAAGGAATGACATCACATGATCAGGTGATAACCTGGAGTTTACCTGGAGAGAGTTCCGGGGGTCAACGCCCCCGCGGCCCGGTCTGTGACCAGGCCTCCTGGTGGATCAGAGCCTGATCAACCAGGCTGTTGCTGCTGGCTGCACGCAAACCAACGTACGAGCCACAGCCCGGCTGGTCAGGAACCGACTTTAGGTGCTTGTCCAGTGCCAGCTTGAAGACTGCCAGGAGTCTGTTGGTAATCCCCCTTATGTATGCTGGGAGGCAGTTGAACAGTCTCGGGCCCCTGACACTTATTGTATGGTCTCTTAACGTGCTAGTGACACCCCTGCTTTTCATTGGGGGGATGTTGCATCGTCTGCCAAGTCTTTTGCTTTCGTAGTGAGTGATTTTCGTGTGCAAGTTCGGTACTAGTCCCTCTAGGATTTTCCAGGTGTATATAATCATGTATCTCTCCCGCCTGCGTTCCAGGGAATACAGGTTTAGGAACCTGAAGCGCTCCCAGTAATTGAGGTGTTTTATCTCCGAAATTGCTAAATATGCAAAGAGTTTATGAGAAGAATCAAGTATCTTCACAACTGAATTAGGGTTATTGATGGAAATACAATAAATAAACCACTCTGGACTACCAAACCCTGAAACTACAGAATAACAGCACCGAGACTCGACATCATTCCGCTTATTTGGATACTGACACTACAGAATAACAGCACCGAGACTCGACATCATTCCGCTTATTTGGATACTGACACTACAGAATAACAGCACCGAGACTCGACATCATTCCGCTTATTTGGATACTGACAAGAGGAACAGTTGCCAGGATCGTCTACCCAACACCAGAGCCAGGACAACTGAGGAATGGTTACGCATTATCAGTATTATAGAAACGCCAGTAGATGGACCTGAAAAAGAAGTCGTTATCTCTGATAAGCTCACCGTGCTATATAAGAGACGAAAATAAAGGAAAGACTAGCAAAACATCAGGAGAGCAACTTTCTTGCAATTCCATCAAAGGTAGCAGTAATAATAATGTCTGCCTCACAAAGTTACTAAGATTAATACAGCAAGTTTTTGTGGAGTTTAGACAGTAAAACGAAAAATGGGGAAACTGCATATTCCTGGACTATAAGAAAGTGTTCGACACTATGCAACAAAAAACTTTCTTCTATAGAAGGATTCAGTTAGACTTCAGAGACTTACCACGAGACCATAGAATACAACAGGAAACACTGGATAGAAATGCAGAGTTTGATCAGTAAGTGACAAATAGAGTACAACACCGGAAAGTCAAAGTAAGAAATCTAAGCTTTGTGCAGAGGAGACCAGAGACATCTGGGAAGAAGGCAGTTCACTGAATAAAGAAAAACCGGGAGTGAATTTCACGCCAAAATTGTTACCCAATTTGTAAAAGCAATAGCATCTACCGTGAATGTTAAGTTAAAATTATGTTACTTCCCTAGATGGCAGCAGTAAGTCCCATCGACAAGAAGCAAGGAAAAAAACGAGATCTTCTTCGTACCTTAACTGACTTTCACCTTAGGTATAAAATTAATGCTAATTATGGTATCTCTAACGAGAAACAATTTGACAGTAGCAACCCAACCCTGGATAACGTAGATCACAATGTCAACACTTCTTATAAAACTTCCATCCTTCTACGTACTGAAGCTTAGTTTACCCACATTTCACGTATTGAGGCTTAGGTTACCCACACTCCACGTATTGAGGCTTAGGTTACCCGGTTACCCACACTCCACGTATTGAGGCTTAGGTTACCCGGTTACCCACACTCCACGTATTGAGGCTTAGGTTACCTGGTTACCCACACTCCACGAATTGAGGCTTAGGTTACCCGGTTACCCACACTCCACGTATTGAGGCTTAGGTTACCCGGTTACCAACACTCCACGTATTGAGGCTTAGGTTACCCGGTTA
The DNA here is from genome assembly GCF_038502225.1 of Cherax quadricarinatus. Taxonomy (NCBI): domain Eukaryota; kingdom Metazoa; phylum Arthropoda; class Malacostraca; order Decapoda; family Parastacidae; genus Cherax; species Cherax quadricarinatus. The sequence continues at coordinate 15,704,222 of NC_091349.1, forward strand.
CCCACACTCCACGTATTGAGGCTTAGGTTACCCGGTTACCCACACTCCACATATTGAGGCTTAGGTTACCTGGTTACCCACACTCCACGAATTGAAACCGAGTTCATCCGCATTCCACGTAGTCAGAATTTATTAATTAGAAAGTTTTATTGTACACAAAAGGTGCTAAACCAGCGTGGGTCAGGTCCGTTGTCACAAACATCAAATTCTGCTGCATCTTTAACTTAGGTTCAATAATTCTCTGAAAGTAGAACACTCTCCACTGTAAGCAAAATATCATCCACTGCAGTTAGAACACACTCCACTGAAGTTACAACACACTCCACTGAAGTTAGAACACACTCCACTGAAGTTACAACACACTCCACTGCAGTTAGAACTCACTCCACTGAAGTTACAACACACTCCTCTGAAGTTACAACACACTCCACTGAAGTTACAACACACTCCACTGAAGTTACAACACACTACACTGAAGTTACAACACACTCCACTGAAGTTACAACACACTCCACTGAAGTTACAACACACTCCACTGCAGTTAGAACACACTACACTGAAGTTACAACACACTCCACTGAAGTTACAACACACTCCACTGAAGTTACAACACACTCCACTGAAGTTACAACACACTCCACTGAAGTTACAACACACTCCACTGAAGTTACAACACACTCCACTGAAGTTACAACACACTCCACTGCAATTAGAACACACTCCACTGAAGTTACAACACACTCCACTGAAGTTACAACACACTCCACTGAAGTTACAACACACTCCACTGAAGTTACAACACACTCCACTGAAGTTACAACACACTCCACTGAAGTTACAACACACTCCACTGAAGTTACAACACACTCCACTGAAGTTACAACATACTCCACTGAAGTTACAACACACTCCACTGAAGTTACAACACACTCCACTGAAGTTACAACACACTCCACTGAAGTTACAACACACTCCACTGAAGTTACAACATACTCCACTGAAGTTACAACACACTCCACTGAAGTTACAACACACTCCACTGAAGTTACAACACACTCCACTGAAGTTACAACACACTCCACTGAAGTTACAACACACTCCACTGAAGTTACAACACACTCCACTGAAGTTACAACACACTCCACTGAAGTTACAACACTCCACTAAAGTAACAACACACTCCACTGAAGTTACAACACACTCCACTGAAGTTACAACACACTCCACTGAAGTTACAACACACTCCACTGAAGTTACAACACACTCCACTGAAGTTACAACACTCCACTAAAGTAACAACACACTCCACTGAAGTTACAACACACTCCACTGAAGTTACAACACACTCCACTGAAGTTACAACACACTCCACTGAAGTTACAACACACTACACTCAAGTTACAACACACTCCACTGAAGTTACAGCACACTCCACTGAAGTTACAACACACTCCACTGAAGTTATAACACACTCCACTGAAGTTACAGCACACTCCACTGAAGTTACAACACACTTCATTGCAGTTAGAAAACACTCCACTGAAGTTACAACATACTCCACTGAAGTTACAACACACTCCACTAAAGTTACAACACACTCCACTAAAGTTACAACACACTCCACTAAAGCTACAACACACTTCACTGAAGTTACAACACACTCCACTAAAGCTACAACACACTTCACTGAAGTTACAACACACTCCACTTAAGTTACAACACTCCACTAAAGTTACAACACACTCCACTAAAGCTACAACACACTTCACTGAAGTTACAACACACTCCACTGCAAATCTTTCCTTTACACTTATTGCAAACACGCGCTTCAGAATATTGCGTGAACCTATTCTGCAGGGCATTGTGTAATTCTATATTACAAAGAATTAAGCAAGCCTATTCTGTAGAGCACCTTTTATATTTTTACTGGTAAGTATTGTGTATATCTATTCAGCAAAGCTTTGTATACATGCATCCTTCAGAATTCTAATTACAACAGTCCTGCAGAAGATTTTGCTGATATATTCTGAGGGTCGCACAGCTCTATCTATTCCGTGGAGCTCTGGAAATTTTCACGATATAAAATTTTAATTTAAATTTAAAGTCTCTTTGTATATCATTGCAATTTTCTTTTAAATAAAACAACAATGGCTTTCTTAATTATCAAGAGCTCTAATCCTTACTTAACATATAAGTTTTTATGAATATTTTTAATATATTGAATGGATTCTCATTAAAATCTTTAGTGTAAATTTAAATGTATCTCAAAAAATGTGTCTTTTCTTAACTTTATTTACTTCATGTCCTGTATGAGTTCTGGCTGGTAAAAGTAGATATATAAATGTCATTCTACTTCTCCATAAACAACAATTACCGAAGATTTGCACAAAATACAGGCATCGCTTTATTTAATTTTTTTTGTATCTCAGCTTATTTTAAAATCTAAGTTTGACCTAAGATATATTTCCATTCCCAGACTATGTCATCCACAACAATCGCCTAGCACCCAGTAACCTATTTAGCGCTTGGTGCACTGGGGTAACTGGTGTAACTAGGCTTGCGCATACGTCTCCACGTCCTCCAGGACTCTATCCTGGTTTGTCGTCAGTGAGTCGAAGGCACTACCTCAAAGATACGTTAAAACTAAGCACTAAATGCAAGAGTTTTTAAAATCTCCATTCAGCGCCAATAAATTACCAGTATTAGTGTACACAACATCAGTTTGGCATCCACATCCAACCAATCACAGAGCGAAGCAAGCTGAAGTTCAAGGTGTGCCTCCATGCTTGTATAAGATAATAAAAAAATAATTCTGATTTCTTTGAAGGAGTGTGCGGATGCAGAGTAGATGTGATAATAACATACAGATTACCCTTAGAGTAGATAAGGTAGACCAGAACACAGTCTTTAGTACTGGATAGATGTAACCCAGGAAGATTGGAACGCAGGCAGCGTTATCTTTGATGCCTTTCACATATATAACCGTCCTAATGTAGATGAAAGTGTCTCTGTCTCAATTTGCAGTCTTCTGGGAGGAGCTGGAACACTTTCAAGAATATCGACTTCAAGAGCTCGTCGCATTCATTTAGTCTTGGTCTATCGAAAGGGTTGAATCAGATCTTTTGAGGACTCAGGCCAGAGCCTTTGATGGCCCGAGATCGGATCATCAGCACCAGAACCTTTGATGGCCCAGATCCAGATCCCCAGGTTCAGATACACTGATGTCCCAGGATCAAATTCCCATTTTTAAATCCTTCAGTGACTCAGATCCAGAACCGCAGTTTCAAATCCTCTGATGTCTGAGAATCATATACTCGGGGACAGATCCTTTGATAGGCCAGGGTTAGATTCCTAATCCAGATTCTACAGTCACTTAAAACCTGATCTTTTGGAACACGAAGCTGTTTAATTAAGGAACTCTCTATTGCACAGACTGCAGCATTTCACAAACTATGTCCATATGGAGCACAGGTTTTGTAGCAAGTTTATCATACTCTTATTTACAACATAACAAGGAGAACCTGCTCACAACCAACAATACTTCCTTATGCATCTGTCAAACGTGTTTAAAATCCACTCTAAATATTTGCTTCAACAAAGATACTTTACAATTTGTTCCACTCATCTGCAAATCTACTCTCAAACAAGTACTTTTCTGTCTCTTTTAATAAAAACTGAATACACTGAACTTGAATCAAATTTTGCGATTTCTGTCTTCATAAGACATTTTTAGCACCATATTTACATTTTTTTGATGGGTACCTCTCAATATTCGATGACTTTCTATAATGTGTAGGTTAAGGGCTTTCAAATTGTCTTCGAAGGAAAGGTTCCTGATACCGACAGTTTATCAGTCGTTCAAAACAGCTGAGAGCTTTTAACAGTGTATACGGTGGCTGTGTCTAGGCAACATATACCAATACAGGTCATAACTCATTAAATCTCATCTCACAGGCGCTGTGTGATCAATTAGGGTTCGGCACTCAAAGGTAATATAATCATAATAATGCTAATCAAACTCCAACGTCATTTTCCTATCCATTTTGACTAAGTTCTATAATCTATTTTATGCTGTTTGTACAATCAAATGATATTTCTCTCATTCTAGTCTTTACATGAGAATATTTATCCAGTGTTCCTAATCCAGTAAACTGTGATTATCCGTTATCCTTTCATTATATTTATACATGTACATACTATATCTCTTATAAAGAGATAAAAAATGAACAAATTATGTGATACGTTTAATCCAGTTTTTACCTAAGACAAATATTGGAATATGTGGCACCAAAAGTGGCGGACCGGTAAGTCAATGGAAGGCCTCGGTCAGGTGGCCAAAAGCTCCAGCTGCGGGTCATTACTAAGACCCACGTCAGGAACACTTATCCTGTTTTCTGACAAACCTTACCTAACCTAAAGGAGCCTCTATTACATCATCACATATTTAAAAAAATAAAAACCGAGATAGTTGAAAAAGTTTCTCATGACTTTTCATAAACTTGAAAGAACTGGTAAATGAAATAAGATAAGAGACCTTATTACAACATAAAGAGAAACACGTACTTCGATACATAAAATACAGAGGAACATTTTACGATGGTAAGGAAGAGACAGGAAAAACAAATATAAAGTTAAATTTCAAATGAACCGGGAGGCCTTAGCAAATATTTCTTCACTGTCAAATTCATTAGAAAGATACATAGCGGCAGCTAACTCAGTATATATGGGTCAAAAATTAACATAATAAACCCGATATGGCCAGAAGAAAGTAGTATCAGGGAACTGCTATTAAGAAAGTGGGGCTCAAGAGCTGGACTTCAACTCTCACACACTCAGCTAGGTTAACACACAATTACACTGTGCAACTCCATTAAACTTTAAAAAAAACACAGGTTTCCACAGGTAATACTGACAACACCCTCAGTTTGTTCAGCTTTATAAGTAAACACTAATTCTGATGTTTAAATGACTTTATTAAGAGGAATGATTATGAATGCAGCGCAACGCCCATCTCATTATACTCGACAAGAGCTCCTAGATGATGCTGGATCAGTGGAGAGGAAGAGAGAGACAGAGAGAGACAGAGAGAGAGCAAGCCCCGGTACATTCTTCTGTTTATTCACTGACAGTTGTTTATTAGGACTTACATAGTTTACATATAAATATCATGTCTAGTACGACGAATTGGTCAGTTAAGCCGAACTGCCATAAAAAATGAACTTTTCACAAAACTTCTTTCGTAGACATTAAACTTACATAGTGTTGAAGAATTCTTTGTAACAAGATCCCATGATGCTGCAGTGTCTGACAGTTGTGATGAATGGTTTGAAAAACCGACAAGTTGAAGATTGAGACACTTATGCAGCATATGGGAATCTTTATTTAGGAAACGTTTCGCCACACAGTGGCTTCATCAGTCCAATACAAAGAGGAAGGCGTAAGGAGAGGAGGAGAATGAGGTAATCAGTCCCTCAACCTGGAGTCGATGTGTTCAGTCCATCAATCTTGTAGAATGTACAGCATAGGGCCGTAGACGTGGCTTATATACTGTAGTGAGGTGACGTGAAGCAGGTGGAGGCGGGGTCATAGTGGTACCATCCACTAGTCGAAGTAGGTCTTCGTCCAAAGGTTGAACAAGTGTTGAAGAATTCTTTGTAACAAGATCCCATGATGCTGCAGTGTCTGACAGTTGTGATGAATGGTTTGAAAAACCGACAAGTTGAAGATTGAGACACTTATGCAGCATATGGGAATCTTTATTTAGGAAACGTTTCGCCACACAGTGGCTTCATCAGTCCAATACAAAGAGGAAGGCGTAAGGAGAGGAGGAGAATGAGGTAATCAGTCCCTCAACCTGGAGTCGATGTGTTCAGTCCATCAATCTTGTAGAATGTACAGCATAGGGCCGTAGACGTGGCTTATATACTGTAGTGAGGTGACGTGAAGCAGGTGGAGGCGGGGTCATAGTGGTACCATCCACTAGTCGAAGTAGGTCTTCGTCCAAAGGTTGAACAAGTGTTGAAGAATTCTTTGTAGCAAGATCCCATGATGCTGCAGTGTCTGACAGTTGTGATGAATGGTTTGAAAAACCGACAAGTTGAAGATTGAGACACTTATGCAGCATATGGGAATCTTTATTTAGGAAACGTTTCGCCACACAGTGGCTTCATCAGTCCAATACAAAGAGGAAGGCGTAAGGAGAGGAGGAGAATGAGGTAATCAGTCCCTCAACCTGGAGTCGATGTGTTCAGTCCATCAATCTTGTAGAATGTACAGCATAGGGCCGTAGACGTGGCTTATATACTGTAGTGAGGTGACGTGAAGCAGGTGGAGGCGGGGTCATAGTGGTACCATCCACTAGTCGAAGTAGGTCTTCGTCCAAAGGTTGAACAAGTGTTGAAGAATTCTTTGTAACAAGATCCCATGATGCTGCAGTGTCTGACAGTTGTGATGAATGGTTTGAAAAACCGACAAGTTGAAGATTGAGACACTTATGCAGCATATGGGAATCTTTATTTAGGAAACGTTTCGCCACACAGTGGCTTCATCAGTCCAATACAAAGAGGAAGGCGTAAGGAGAGGAGGAGAATGAGGTAATCAGTCCCTCAACCTGGAGTCGATGTGTTCAGTCCATCAATCTTGTAGAATGTACAGCATAGGGCCGTAGACGTGGCTTATATACTGTAGTGAGGTGACGTGAAGCAGGTGGAGGCGGGGTCATAGTGGTACCATCCACTAGTCGAAGTAGGTCTTCGTCCAAAGGTTGAACAAGTGTTGAAGCCACTGTGTGGCGAAACGTTTCCTAAATAAAGATTCCCATATGCTGCATAAGTGTCTCAATCTTCAACTTGTCGGTTTTTCAAACCATTCATCACAACTGTCAGACACTGCAGCATCATGGGATCTTGTTACAAAGAATTCTTCAACACTTGTTCAACCTTTGGACGAAGACATACTTCGACTAGTGGATGGTACCACTATGACCCCGCCTCCACCTGCTTCACGTCACCTCACTACAGTATATAAGCCACGTCTACGGTACATTCTACAAGATTGATGGACTGAACACATCGACTCCAGGTTGAGGGACTGATTACCTCATTCTCCTCCTCTCCTTACGCCTTCCTCTTTGTATTGGACTGATGAAGCCACTGTGTGGCGAAACGTTTCCTAAATAAAGATTCCCATATGCTGCATAAGTGTCTCAATCTTCAACTTGTCGGTTTTTCAAACCATTCATCACAACTGTCAGACACTGCAGCATCATGGGATCTTGACAAAGAATTCTTCAACACTTGTTCAACCTTTGGACGAAGACCTACTTCGACTAGTGGATGGTACCACTCACTACAGTATGACCCCGCCTCCACCTGCTTCACGTCACCTCACTACAGTATATAAGCCACGTCTACGGCCCTATGCTGTACATTCTACAAGATTGATGGACTGAACACATCGACTCCAGGTTGAGGGACTGATTACCTCATTCTCCTCCTCTCCTTACGCCTTCCTCTTTGTATTGGACTGATGAAGCCACTGTGTGGCGAAACGTTTCCTAAATAAAGATTCCCATATGCTGCATAAGTGTCTCAATCTTCAACTTGTCGGTTTTTCAAACCATTCATCACAACTGTCAGACACTGCAGCATCATGGGATCTTGTTACAAAGAATTCTTCAACACTTGTTCAACCTTTGGACGAAGACCTACTTCGACTAGTGGATGGTACCACTCTGACCCCGACCTGCACCTGCTTCACGTCACCTCACTACAGTTCACACCTCACTACAGTATATAAGCCACGTCTACGGCCCTATGCTGTACATTCTACAAGATTGATGGACTGAACACATCGACTCCAGGTTGAGGGACTGATTACCTCATTCTCCTCCTCTCCTTACGCCTTCCTCTTTGTATTGGACTGATGAAGCCACTGTGTGGCGAAACGTTTCCTAAATAAAGATTCCCATATGCTGCATAAGTGTCTCAATCTTCAACTTGTCGGTTTTTCAAACCATTCATCACAACTGTCAGACACTGCAGCATCATGGGATCTTGCTACAAAGAATTCTTCAACACTTGTTCAACCTTTGGACGAAGACCTACTTCGACTAGTGGATGGTACCACTATGACCCCGCCTCCACCTGCTTCACGTCACCTCACTACAGTATATAAGCCACGTCTACGGCCCTATGCTGTACATTCTACAAGATTGATGGACTGAACACATCGACTCCAGGTTGAGGGACTGATTACCTCATTCTCCTCCTCTCCTTACGCCTTCCTCTTTGTATTGGACTGATGAAGCCACTGTGTGGCGAAACGTTTCCTAAATAAAGATTCCCATATGCTGCATAAGTGTCTCAATCTTCAACTTGTCGGTTTTTCAAACCATTCATCACAACTGTCAGACACTGCAGCATCATGGGATCTTGCTACAAAGAATTCTTCAACACTTGTTCAACCTTTGGACGAAGACCTACTTCGACTAGTGGATGGTACCACTATGACCCCGCCTCCACCTGCTTCACGTCACCTCACTACAGTATATAAGCCACGTCTACGGCCCTATGCTGTACATTCTACAAGATTGATGGACTGAACACATCGACTCCAGGTTGAGGGACTGATTACCTCATTCTCCTCCTCTCCTTACGCCTTCCTCTTTGTATTGGACTGATGAAGCCACTGTGTGGCGAAACGTTTCCTAAATAAAGATTCCCATATGCTGCATAAGTGTCTCAATCTTCAACTTGTCGGTTTTTCAAACCATTCATCACAACTGTCAGACACTGCAGCATCATGGGATCTTGCTACAAAGAATTCTTCAACACTTGTTCAACCTTTGGACGAAGACCTACTTCGACTAGTGGATGGTACCACTATGACCCCGCCTCCACCTGCTTCACGTCACCTCACTACAGTATATAAGCCACGTCTACGGCCCTATGCTGTACATTCTACAAGATTGATGGACTGAACACATCGACTCCAGGTTGAGGGACTGATTACCTCATTCTCCTCCTCTCCTTACGCCTTCCTCTTTGTATTGGACTGATGAAGCCACTGTGTGGCGAAACGTTTCCTAAATAAAGATTCCCATATGCTGCATAAGTGTCTCAATCTTCAACTTGTCGGTTTTTCAAACCATTCATCACAACTGTCAGACACTGCAGCATCATGGGATCTTGCTACAAAGAATTCTTCAACACTTGTTCAACCTTTGGACGAAGACCTACTTCGACTAGTGGATGGTACCACTATGACCCCGCCTCCACCTGCTTCACGTCACCTCACTACAGTATATAAGCCACGTCTACGGCCCTATGCTGTACATTCTACAAGATTGATGGACTGAACACATCGACTCCAGGTTGAGGGACTGATTACCTCATTCTCCTCCTCTCCTTACGCCTTCCTCTTTGTATTGGACTGATGAAGCCACTGTGTGGCGAAACGTTTCCTAAATAAAGATTCCCATATGCTGCATAAGTGTCTCAATCTTCAACTTGTCGGTTTTTCAAACCATTCATCACAACTGTCAGACACTGCAGCATCATGGGATCTTGCTACAAAGAATTCTTCAACACTTGTTCAACCTTTGGACGAAGACCTACTTCGACTAGTGGATGGTACCACTATGACCCCGCCTCCACCTGCTTCACGTCACCTCACTACAGTATATAAGCCACGTCTACGGCCCTATGCTGTACATTCTACAAGATTGATGGACTGAACACATCGACTCCAGGTTGAGGGACTGATTACCTCATTCTCCTCCTCTCCTTACGCCTTCCTCTTTGTATTGGACTGATGAAGCCACTGTGTGGCGAAACGTTTCCTAAATAAAGATTCCCATATGCTGCATAAGTGTCTCAATCTTCAACTTGTCGGTTTTTCAAACCATTCATCACATTCAGCAAGACAGAGGTGAGTTTGTGTGGTGCTCTGCGTCCAGTGTGGGTGTTTCTTCTGTGTTTGTGGGTGGGAGAGGAGGAAGCAGCCGGAGTTCCTCACCTCACTCACCCACGCTTCTACCATAACACTACTCTCCACCACCACTACCACTCACGCCCTCTTTGCTGTTTTTCTGTGAATTCAGTGTGAATTCTTTGCCAGAGTTCTGTATCCGAGAGCCCAAGGTCACTCAAAGCCACGTGGATCACGAATCCACAGTAGCCCTGTCGGCAGGCGACTGACTCGTGTCACATCTTCATTGAGCAGCCTGCACAAAGTATGTCACTGACTGCTAGCCCACTCACTCCAGTTACAGTGTATGCTGCTACGACTCCCAGATGTTTCGGCTGAGTTGTCTCTGCTACAACTCACTCCACTCTCGCCGACAGTGACTGCCCAGCGATAGTACCAGTCGAGAAATGTTCCGAGTCGCTTGCTAGAAAAAGTCCTGCCCAGTTGTCAAGTACTAACGATGCCCCAGGTCGAGTGAACCCTGCAGTGACTACTACAATGACTTTCACCTTTCCAGAGAAAACCATACACCATTACATCACAGCTCAGCCGCAGCAAAATCTCCTGTATTCCAGTATCTGTCCAGATGCAGGAAGGCGTGCAGTAATGCCTACCAATGCTCACTGCCTTGGAAAACGAAGCACACCCCAACTTTTTTTCTTCCCTCCCTGTAGGGAGCTTTTTTTTTTGGCCATGTCCACATGTATATATATGTTTTTATTTTGTGTTCTGTGCCCTATTCCTGCGAGAGATCGATTTTTTTTTCAATCATGGTCGAAGACAATCATGACTCACTCCACTCTCACCGGCAGTGACTGCCCAGTCACAATACCAGTTGAGAAATGTCCGAGTCGCTTGCCAGAAGTCCAGCCCAGTTGCCGAGTACTGATGATGCCTAACTCGAGGGCACCAGCAGGTTGTGCCTCAGGTTGAGTGAGCCCTGCAGCAACTACTACGATGACTGACTGCTTCACAGTTCAATGGGAGACCTTACCCCATTACATCACAGCTCAGCTGCAACGATGTCTCCTGTGATGCATTACCTGTCCAGGTGCAGGAAGGCATGCAGTGACACCCACCGATGCTCACTGCCTTGGACCACGAAGCACACCCCAAATTTTTTTCTTCCCTCCCTGTAGGAAGTTTGCTTTTGCCCGTGTCCACATGTATATATACTCTTATTTTGTGTTCTGTGCCCTGTTCCTGTGAGAGACCGAGTTTTTTTTTTTCAGTCAAACAAGGTCGAGGAAGACCATGGGTAGGTGGCCGAGCAAAATGTAGACAGTAAGCTTACATTGCTAGTTTCCATAGTTTCCACCAGAGGGCAGGTCTCTGGGTGGGCATGCCCAGCCCTGCCTCTCTCTCACTTGACGACCAGGCATCTTAGAGTCAACACCTGCCACTCCTCTCTCCCTTACGGGCATGGCCCTCTGGGGCACCCAGGGCACTTAAAAGCACTGCCTGTGTACCAAGAACTATAAAAGTAAGGAGCCTCCGAAGCCTTATCATTAATCCCAGCTACCAAATACGCAGGTAATATTCGTTAATGCTTTTATGGTAATATATATATATATATATATATATATATATATATATATATATATATATATGTATATATATAATGTATGTATGTTTAGAATTCGCAGAAACAGGCGAAATATTCACAAACACTAATATCAGGCCGTAGGAGACTCGAACCTACGATCCTTAGAAATAGCTACCTAGTGATCTACCACCATACCATACTGGTCCTATATCTTGGCGCCCAGCTAACGCTAGACGTTTTTGGTCCAAGGCAGCCAGCCTTTAGGCAGGTGGTTTTCAGCTTTTCATCTCATCCCCTGCTTGCATCGACCGACGAGAGATGTTTACGATGTTTAGAATTCGAAGAACAAGCGAAATATTCACAAACACTAACCTCAGGTCGAAGGAGACTCGAACCTACGAACTTTGAACCAAGGTACGCAGTGCTCTACCACCGATAGTCGATCGATGCATGCAGGGGATGAGATGAAACGCTGAAAGCCCCCTGCCTGAAATCTGGCTGCCTTGGACAAAAAACATCTAGTGTTAGCTGGGTGCCAAGGTACAATAATTTCAGAAATTGGATATACATGAATGCAGAGCGAAAATAAAATTGTTTAACAGTATGCTGTTATAATCTAAATGTCACATCTACTTCACTCTAACGCCTTTTTTTTCAAGAATTTTACAACACTTATCAACAGAACCGGCTTATAGCTTAAAAGGTCTTCCCTGTCGCCTTTATTTAAATCTGGACACAATATGTGCCATCTTCCATATGGTAAATTAGACATATGCAACAATTGGGGATCTTTGTTGTGGACAAGTTTCTTCACATAGTGGCTTCATCAGTTCAGTACAAAGAAGAATAGTAAAGATCAGAATGAGATTGAGCAAATCAGTCCCCAAGCCTGGAGTCGTCGTAATCAGTCCATCAATTGCAACTCTTGGGTATCGTTATTGAGGAAACTTTTCGCCACACAGTGGCTTCATCAGTCCATACAAAGGAGAAACATGAGGAGAAGGGGGAGAATGAGGTAATCAGTCCCTTAACCTTGAGTCGATTCTTGAACCATTTATCTACATCTTTCATGCGTTTGCTAATTTATCTTCCAGTTGGGAAATCCTGAAAAAATTTACAAAGTGGATAACATAACTCATCTGCACATTCTTGTCTGTGCAAAGGTGGTATCCCGTCTGCTCCTCTAGCTTTCTTTTTTTTAATCAGCATCTAGCAACGATTTCTTGACCTTTTTTTATATTTTTTCAATATCAACTAATTCAGCTGTCAGAGATTAAAATCTCTTATATGAAAATTATCTTCCTTTGTGAACACATTATAAAACTATTAAAAACCTCACACTTTTCTTTCTCAACTTCAGTGACCTTTATCATTGTCATTTATAAATTGTGTTTTGTCTTTAACTTTGTGTGTGTACTCACCTAGTTGAGGTTGCGGGGGTCGAGTCCGAGCTCCTGGCCCCGCCTCTTCACTGATCGCTACTAGGTCACTCTCCCTGAGCCGTGAGCTTTATCATACCTCTGCTGTGTGTGTGTGTGTGTGTGTGCGTGCATGTGTGTGTTTGTTTTCAATGGAAGGCAGCTCAGTCGAAGGGATAATTCTTAATACCAATTTTATATAATCTTACGTGTTGGCGATTGTTCCAACTCACCTCACAATCCCACTCATAAATGCAATCTTACATACAACACAAATCTTGTATACCATTCCATACCCACGGCCGGGATTGAACCCGCGGTCATAGAGTCTCAAAACTCCAGCCCGTCGCGTTAGCCACTAGACCAGCTAGCCACAATAAGATTCATCCAACTAGGTATATTTCTACACCATAGCTGGAGATTCGTCTGTAAAAACTTGCATTTGTGGTCACAGTGGTGCCTGTGCTAACCTTCCTATGGTGTAGAAATATACCTAGTTGGATGAATCTTATTGTGGCTAGCTGGTCTAGTGGCTAACGCGACGGGCTGGAGTTTTGAGACTCTATGACCGCGGGTTCAATCCCGGCCGGGGGTATGGTTTGTTTGCAATCGTGTCATTACGATTTCTTGAGTCTTGTATACCATTCATGTACAATACGAATCTATATCACACACGTGTCCCTCATAAAACACGTACACATATGGTATCAAAATTCAAACGCGATAAGGTCAACCTGTTTTTTTTATCAACTTATAATCACGCATTGTTCTGTTAGAATCAAGCTGACATTATAATCATAACACTACAAAAAGAGAAAACACAAATAACCCTCACATAGGAGAGAGAAGCTTACGACGACATTTCGGTTAGGTTAGGTGAGGTTCATCAGGACAGCGCAAGTGTTTCGTGACGCGAGTCTTAGTCAGATGATGACCCGCTGTTGGAGCTTTTGGTTATCTGACCTAGGCCTTCCGCTGGCTTACCGGTCCTCCTCTTTAAAAATCAGGGTTTTAAGTAGATATGACGACGTTTCGGTCAGAGTTAGACCATTTACAAAGTCACTGTGTGTGTGACCGAAATCTCGTCGAAAGCTCCTCTTGTCTATGAGCGGGTTATTTGTACATTGTTCCAGTCATGGTATTGTGGCTTTTTGTTCTTCCAGAAAGAGAGAAACATTTCTATATATCAAATACAACCTAAATGCCTCTGTACATTTAAGTAAAGCAAAATCACATTCACATACTG